>NC_048583.1:19335131-19620131 GCF_013265735.2 Oncorhynchus mykiss | reverse complement strand
AAAGAACCAAAAATCTCAAATTTGGACTCAGGACAGATTTCCACTTGTCTAATGTCCATTGCTCATGTTTCTTGGCCTAAGCAAGTATCTTCTTATTATTGGTGTCCTTTTAGTAGTGTTTTCTTTGCAAAAATTTGACCATGAAGGCCTGAATCACGCAGTCTCCTCTGAACAGTTGATGTTGAGATGTGTCTGCTACTTGAATTCTGTGAAGCATTTATTTGGGCTGCAATCTGAGAACTCTGATGAACTCATCCTCTGCAGTAGAGGTAACTCTGGGTCTTCCTTTCCTGTGGCGGTTCTCATGAGAGCCCATTTCATCATAGCGCTTGATGGTTTTTGCAACTGCACTTGAAGAAACTTTCAAAGTTCTTAACATTTTCCACATTGACTGACATTCATGTCTTAAAGTAATGATGGACTGTCATTTCTCTTTGTTTATTTGAGCTGTTCTTGCCATAATATGGACCTGGTCTTTTACCAAATAGGGCTATCTTCTGTATACCAGCCCTACCTTGTCACAACACAACTGATTGGCTCAAAAGCATTAAGAAGGAAAGAAATTCCACAAATTAACTTTTAACAAGGCACACCTGTTAATTGATACGCATTCCAGGTGACTACCTCATGAAGCTGGTTGAGAGAATGCCAAGAGTGTGCAAAGCTGTCATCAAAGCAAAGGGTGGCTACTTTGAAGAATCTCAAATATAAACTATATTTTGACTTGTGTAACACTTTTTTGGTGTGTTGTTTCATAGTTTTGATGTCTTCACTATTATTCTACAATGTAGAAAATAGCAAAAATAATTAAAAACCCTTGAATAATTAGGTGTGTCCAAACTTTTGACTGGTACTATATATATCGTTTTTTTTCTAGCTTTAACAGGTTCAGAACTGGATTAGCAGAGTCTGGTGTTAGAGCAGGGCTGGAGCAAAAGCCTGCATTCTCAGTGGTTCTCCAGTAGGAGGAGCTGCACAGCTGAGATGTTTTGTTTTGGTTCCTCTACTCACCACTAGAGGGCAGGGCACAGTCTGTATTGGACAGCTAAACTCATCACATCACTTCAAGGCACAATATGTGAGATTACCATCCACCAGTAATGAAAAGTTCTGGGACGAAGTTTCCCCTGGGTACAGATCTAGGATCAACTTCCGCTCCCCATTCCTAACCTTAACCATTAGTGGGGAAAAATGCAAAACTGACCCAATATCTGCTTTAAAGGGCAACTACACCCAATGAAATAGCCTACCCTTTCTCATACCTCCAAAATGACCTATGTTCCATTGTTTGTAGTCTCTAAATGGGTAGGAAGCCATTTAAGACTATTGGGATGCATCTTAAATGTGAAACAATTTGTGGTGATATCTATCTAATGCTGGTCCTTGTACCGGCTCACAAGGACTGGAAATTGATATCACATAAACCACCGTCTTGAACCGGAAATCTACACTCCATTATCAAAGTGGATCCTGTAGCTGTCACCAACATTACATCTCATTTGTGGGATTGTTTTGGGATCCAGGGGCCAGTTGATCAGAACATTTAATCCATATCAAAATGATCCTGTGTTGTATAAAATTCTGTTTCCCTAATCAGATTGGAAATTGTAAGGCGATGCCAAACCAAATCTCTTACAATAACCACACCAAATGTTACAATCAAGATCATGCTTATATTAATGACCACATGACATATGAATATTGCCTTTCAGATAGCATAGAGAGAGAACAGCCGACCGGGCACAGACGTCAGTTCGACGCCTATTCCACGTTGGTTCAACGTAATTTCATTGAAATGACGTGAAGACAGCGTTGATTCAACTAGTGTGTGCCCAGTGGGAGGAGACTAAATGAAATGTTCTGAAATACTGGTCCTTGTATGTCTGGAGTAGGCCAAAGGAAGGTCATGGTTGAATACTTTGACTGTAGGCTGTAAAACCAGGCAGAGAACACATCTTGATACCAGGTGTAAACCGCAAACTTCTTCTGTAATAACTTTACTTGATTTTTACTGCATCAAACCGTGTTGAACTAGAGCGATTTTTAGTTTGTTATTGACACATTTTAGCTAGTTACTAGCCTAACGTTCTAACCGCTAGGCTACGTGCCACCCAGTGTCCTATGTCTGTTAGCAGCAAGCAGAGCTACAGCGCAGGGCCCTTGTTAGAGAAGTATGTCTTGAATGACCAAAATTGCTTCAAAATCAACACTGTTATGTCACTATTATGTCACTATTATGTCACACATTGGTTGTACAGTATGTAGTAATATACTTTCTCATGCTTTCTCTTATGTCCTTGTCACCACTGTATATATTTATTTATTAACTTAAACATATTCTCCTCTCCCTCTTTTCACAGAATCTTTATACTGGCTGTTGTCACTCTTTTCCTTCTCCTCTTGTTTCCATATCTCTCTCAGACTTTCAGACTCCTGCATGCCTTCACTCTTTCTTCTTCCACATCAGACCCTCCTACCTCATCCTCTCAAGCTACCTCTCTATCTCTCTCCCATTCTTTCCATCGCTACCTCTCTCTCACCCTCTCTCTCCCCTGCTCTCTCGTTCCTCACTCACAGGCTACTCCTTCCAATCTCTACTATCTCATCTCCGGGTCCTCCTCCCTCTTGGCCTCCCCCTCGTTCTGCTCTCCTTGGGGGTGGCTCCATCGGGGTGCAGGGCCTTCAGGGTCCTGGAGGTGGTGAGCGTCCAGTGCTCCAGCTCGCTGAAGATGCGGTAGATCCAGAGCTTTAGCGCAAACGGGCTGCCGTTCACCGGACTAGCTGTCTACTCAGAGGGGGGGGGGGGGGGGGGGGGGGGGGGGGGGGGGGGGGAGCAGACAGAGAGAGGGAGAGGAAGAGAGAGGAAGAGAGAGAGAGATGTGTTAGGACAGTATTTCCCAATCTGTTTTCCGGAGATCCCCGAGGGCTGTAAATATTTTTGTTCTATCACTAGCACACCTGATTCAGCTGGTGGACTAACTAACGCCTGGTCAACCCCGGGACGTGCACCATGAATAGATTAGGAAACACTGCACTAGAACATACAGTGGGGTCTGAAATTATTGATAAAGATGATCATATATGTCTGTATAAAATAAATAATTCAAATACTGAGCTATATTGTAAACTCAAAAAAACGGGGAAAATACATTATTTTATAATAATACAATTGCTCAGAGAAAGAGATTTTGTTTTACAAGAAATATTTTTCCTCCAATGAGGAATGATCTTAGACCATTCCTCATTGATATCCTTCGTCTGCACTTATAAACTGCCCTCTTCTATTCAAACCACAGGTTTTCAATGGTTTAGCAAGATGGCGCTAGCAGACATGTCAGCTCTGCTTCTAGCTCCTAAGCAACTTTGCAGTATTATGATTTTTTTTGGTGTTATTTATTACATTATCAGCCCAGAATGTTTTTTGTGTTATTGCATACAGACGGAATTTTTTTTTGCATATCAGTGCGGCGGCAACTCACCAGCATTACGACCAGGAATACAACTTTCCATAATTGGATCCTTTGTTTGTACCCCCCAGGGCAATTGAACTTATCCCAGAGGCTGCTCCAAGACGCCGCCAGTGGAGAAGAGGTATTCGGAGTGGACTTCTAGTCTGAATAAGGAGGTGTGCACACCATCCACTGCTTCCGAGTATATTACTTGTTAATGTTCAGTCTCATGACAATAAAGTAGACGAGCTCAGGATGAGGATCTGGTTCCAGAGAGACATCAGGGACAAGGGCAAGACATGTGATGTCCACCCTTGTTCCTGTACCCAAGAAAGCAAAGGTAACTGAACTAAATTACTATCTCCCTGTAGCACTCACTTCTATCATCATGGAGTGCTTTGAGAGGCTAGTTAAGGATCATATCACCTCTACCTTACCTGACAACCTAGACCCACAATTTGCAGACCATCCCAATAGATCTACAGACAATGCAATCGCCATTGCACTGCACACTGCCCTATCCCATTTGGACAAAAATAATACCTACGTCAGAATGCTGTTCATTGACTATAGATCAGTCTTAAACACCTTAGTACCCTCCAAGCTCATCATTAAGCTCGGGGCCCTGGGTCTGAACCCTGCTCTGTGCAACTGGGTCCTGGACTTCCTGACGGGCCACTCCCAGGTGGTGAAGGTAGGAAACAACACCTCCACTTTGCTGATCCTCAACACAGGGGCCCCACAAGGGTGCGTGCTCAGCCCCCTCCTGTACTCCCTATTCACCCATGACTGTGTGGCACGCATGACTCCAGCTCAATCATCAAGTTTGCAGACGACACAACAGCAGTAGGCCTGATTACCAATAATGACGAGAAAGCCTACAGGGAGGAGGTGAGGGTCCTGGCCGGAGAGGTGCCAGGAAATTAACCTCTCCCTTAACGTCAACAAAACGAAGGAGCTGATCGTGGACTTCAGGAAACAGCAGAGGGAGCACGCCCCTATCCACATCAACGGGACTGCAGTGGAGAAGGTACGGCAACTGCACCGCCCGCAACTGCAGGGCTCTCTAGAGGGTGGTGCGGTCTGCCCAACGCATCACCGGGGGAACACTACCTGCCCTCCAGGACACCTACAGCACCCGATGTCACAGAAAGGCCAAAAAGATCATCAAGGACATCAGCCATCCGGGCCACAGTCCGGAGCCTCCAACGACGGTCCCCAGCTCGGGGTCTCCAACGACGGTCCTGGGTCTCCAGCGACGGTCCCTGGTCTGGGGTCTCCGGCGATGGTCCAGGGTCTCCAGCGACGGTCCCCAGTCCGGGGTCTCCAGCGACGGCCCCTGGTCCAGAACATACGGCCATGATTCACGCAGCGAGGGTCCCCAGCCCGGGGCCTACGGCGAGGATCCGCAGTCCAGAGCCTCTGGCAATGATCCACAGGTCAGTGCTACAAGAGCGGACTCAGTGTAAAGAGGGGGGCGGAGTCTAGAACCAAAGCCGCCACCAAGGGTAGTTGCCCACCCAGACCCTCCCATATAGGTTTAGGTTTGCGGCCGGGAGTCCAGACATTTGGGGGGGGGGGGGGGGGGGGGTACTGTCATGCCCTGACCTTAGTTATCTTTGTTTTCTTTATTATTTGGTTAGGTCAGGGTGTGACAAGGGTGGTTTGCTTTTGTATTGTCTAGGGTTTTTTGTATGTCTAGGTGTTTATATGTCTATGGTTGCCTAGATTGGCTCTCAATCAGAGGCAGCTGTTTATCGTTGTCTCTGATTGGGAACCATATTTAGGTAGCCATATTCCTTGGTTATTTTGTGGGTTGTTATTCTATGTTTAGTTGCCTGTTCTGCACTAGCCATATTTCACGGCTCGTTTTGTTGTTTTGTTTAGTTCTGTTCAGTGTTCTCTCTTTAATTAAAGAGTTATGTTCGCTTACCACGCTGCGCCTTGTTCTCCTCTTTATGACAACCGTGGCATAAAGATGGCACGTTGTGTTAGCTAATCCAAGTGGAAGATCCACTTGTGGCCAAGTTTTAGCTTCATGGCAGAGCCAACCAAGTTTTTGGCTAAAATATCCTGGTACTTGGTAAAGTTCATGATGCCGTTGACCTTAACAAGGGCCCCAGGACCAGTGGAAGCAAAATAGCCCCATAACATCAAGATCCCCCACCATATTTTTACAATAGGTATGGGATTTTCTGCTCAGACATTCTCATTTCGATGCCAACCCCACCACTGGTGTGCGTGGCCAAAGAGCTCTATTTTCATGTCATCCAGCAAATTGCCACTTGTATTCGAGCCACTGTTTTGGTCAGATTACATGAAAATGAGGTCTTTGGCCACGCACACCTGTGCTGCAAGTGGATCTTCCAGCAAGACAATAACCCCAAGCACACATCAAAATCAAGTTGACTCGGTACCGGTACCCCCTTTATTTTGCCTTGTTATTGTTATTTTACTGTTACTCTTTTATTTTTTTAAACTTTTGTTTATTTAGTAAATATTTAGTAAATATAACTCCTATTTTTCTTGAAACTGCATTGTTGGTTAAGGGCTTGTAAGTCAGCATTTCACGGTAAGGTCTATCTACAGCTGTTGTATTTGGAGCATGTGACAAATAAAATGGGATTTGATTTGAAAATCCACAGAAATTGTTCATTGGCCGTAAAATTGGTCGTAATACTATGGCTGACAATATAATATAAATATCCTTGGGATGTTTAAAGCTTGGGAAATCTTTTTGTATCCAAATCCGGCTTTAAACTTCTTCACAACAGTATCTCGGACCTGCCTGGTGTGTTCCTTGTTCTTCATGATGCTCTCTGCGCTTTTAACGGACCTCTGAGACTATCACAGTGCAGGTGCATTTATACGGAGACTTGATTACACACAGGTGGATTGTATTTATCATCATTAGTCATTTAGGTCAACATTGGATCATTCAGAGATCCTCACTGAACTTCTGGAGAGAGTTTGCTGCACTGAAAGTAAAGGGGCTGAATAATTTTGCACGCCCAATTTTTCAGTTTTTGATTTGTTAAAAAAGTTTGAAATATCCAATAAATGTCGTTCCACTTCATGATTGTGTCCCACTTGTTGTTGATTCTTCACAAAAAAATAGTTTTATATCTTTATGTTTGAAGCCTGAAATGTGGCAAAAGGTCGCAAAGTTCAAGGGGGCCGAATACTTTCGCAAGGCACCGTATAAAACAATATCATTTCCCATTTTTTTGTAGCATAATATATAGCTTAGTGTTTGAATTGTTTATTTTATACAGCCATTATTGTTCATCTTTATTAAGGGTGTCAATCATTTCAAACCCCATTGTATATACAGTTGAAGTCGGAAGTTTACATACACTTAGGTTGTAGTCATTAAAACCTATTTTCAGCCACTCCACAAATTTCTTGTTAGCAAACTATAGTTTATCTACTTTGTGCATGACACAAGTAATTTTTCCAACAATTGTTTACAGACAGAATATTTAACTTATAATTCACTGTATCACAATTCCAGTGAGTCAGAAGTTTACATACACTGAGTTGACTGTGCCTTTAAACAGCTCGGAAAATTCCAGAAAATGATGATATGGCTTTAGAAGCTTCTGATAGGCTAATTGACATAATTTGAGTAAATTGGAGGTGTACCTGTGGATGTATTTCAAGGCCTACCTTCAAACCCAGTGCCTCTTTGCTTGACATCTGTTACGTCTCTCGTCAGAAGGCATCGACCAAAGGGCAGCGTGGTAAGTGTTCATGATATTTATTGATCAAAACACTCAAAGAAAATAACAAAGTGAAAAACAAACAGTTCTGTAAGGCAAATAAACTATACAGAAAACAGCTACCCACAAAACACAGGTGGGGAAAGGCTAGACAGCTGCCTCTGATTGGGAACCACACTCGGCCAAAAACAAAGAAATAGAAAACATAGAAATAAAGAAACTAGAATGCCCATCCTAGTCACACCCTGGCCTAACCAAAATTTAGAATAAAAGCCTCTCTATGGCCAGGGTGTGACAACATCATAGGAAAATCAAAAGAAATCAGCCAAGACCTCAGAAAAAAAATTGTAGACCTCCACAAGTCTGGTCCATCCGTTCCATTCATCTGTACAAACAATAGTACGCAAGTATAAACACCATGGGACCCCGCAGCAGTCATACCGCTCAGGAAGGAGACGCGTTCTGTCTCCTAGAGATGAACGTACTTTGGAGCGAACAGTGCAAATCAATCCCAGAACAACAGCAAAGGACCTTGTGAAGATGCTGGAGGAAACAGGTAACAAAGTATCTATATCCACAGTAAAACAAGTCCTATATCGACATAACCTGAAAGGCCGCTCAGCAAGGAAGAAGCCACTGCTCCAAAACCGCCATAAAAAAGCCAGACTATGGTTTGCAACTGCACATGGGGACAAAAATCATACTTTTTTGGAGAAATATTCTCTGGTCTGATGAAGCAAAAATAGAACTGTTTGGCCGTAATGACCATTGTTATGTTTGGAGGAAAAAGGGGGATGCTCGAAAGCCGAAGAACACCATCCCAACCGTGAAGCACCGAGGCGGCAGCATCATGTTGTGCGGGTGCTTTGCTGCAGGAGGGACTGGTGCACTAAACAAAATAGATGGCATCATGGGGGAGGAAAATTATGTGTATATACTGAAGCAACATCTCAAGACATCAGTTAGAGCTTGGTCTCAAATGGTTCTTCCAAATGGACAATGACCCCCATCATACTTCCAAAATTGTGGCAAAATGGCTTAAGGATAACAATGTCAAGGTATTGGAATGGCCATCACAAAGCCCTGACCTCAATCCCATAGAAAATGTGTGGGCAGAACTGAAAAAGCGTGTGCGAGCAAGGAGGCCTACAAACCTGATTCAGTTACACCAGCTCTGTCAGGAGAATTGCGCCAAAATTCACCCAACTTATTGTGGGAAGCTTGTGGAAGGCTACACGAAATGTTTGACCCAAGTTAAACAATTTAAAGGCAATGCTACCAAATACTAATTGAGTGTAGGTAAACTTCTGACCCACTGGGAATGTGATGAAAGAAATAAAAGCTGAAATAAATCATTCTCTCTACTATTATTCTGACATTTCACATTCTTAAAATAAAGTGGTGATCCTAACTGACCTAAGACAGGGCATTTTTACTAGGATTAAATGTCAGGAATTGTGAAAAACTTTGTTTAAATGTATTTGGCTACGGTGTATGTAAACGTCCGACTTCAACTGTATACAGTACATATAAACAACTGATTTGACCGAATCGTATATAAATAATTATTAACAAACTATGATTAATAAACAATATAATATAATCAGTTTGTTTAAACTAAAAAGTATTGTCCTTGCATAAAACAGTTTATAAGCATATCATAAGTTCTGAATAACAAAAGCCTAATTTCTTCCTCTCCTCCTTGAACTCATCAGTGATCTGAAATATTAGGGATATCTGAAAGCAAAATGTTTCCACCAGTCTTATCTGTCTTCAATACGTGGCCCTGGTTTACACTAAAAAGGGAAATTAACCTTGCTCTGCAACCTAGGTGCATGAATTGAGGAGCAAACTGAAGGGAAGAGGAAATTCAGCAATTCTCTTGGAAGACAGTGTCAGTTGATAAACTGCTTTGTTATTGTTAAAAACCAACATGTTTCGGCCAGTAGCTTTCATCAGGGTTTACACTACATTATGTTCACCATACCAGCCATGTCAGATCAAGGATGACTTCCAAGTAAGGAGGTAGGATTTTACAGGTATTCAAGTACTGAAATGAGACCTGCTGGGTTAACTGAGGGTTTCCAGTAGTGTACTGTATCTTAACCTTAAACATTTGTGGGGGAAATTCAAAACTGACTCCAGATTAGTGTCTAGGGGCAACTTTACCGTACACCAGTGATTCTGTACCTCAGTATTCTTCGGATCAGGAGTGAAGGCTGCAGTTCCAGCTCTGTCCTCCAGGAGGAGCCGTGTGCTCGCCAACAGGTGCCCCAGCCGGTCCCTCACTGTTTTCCTCTGGCTTTCGTATTGGGCCCTGTCCCCGCCGTTCCCCACCCCCTCTTCCAGGCCAATGGCACGCTCCAGAAGGTTCCGGCACTGTTGCAGGGCGGAGTATAGGCGCCACAACCTGTCATTCGGCGAGAGCTGGGAGGAGAGCGGCGGCACGGTCACCAGGCGCTCCCCGCCAACGGTGAGTTCCTCTGCGAACGTCTCCTTTTTTCTCTGAAGTGGGTAGTGAGGAGGAGGGATGGAGAGAGTATGGAGGTGGAGAGGAAGAGGAGGGTGATGCCGTGTAAAGGAAAAACACATTAGCAGTGTTTAAAAGTACATTTCCATGACAGTGAGTGGAGAAAAATAAACATGTTTTTTTTTGCACAACGAAACGGTTACACTGCAAAGGAATCACCACAGATGACCAAAGTCAGGCATAACACAACAATTAGTGCGCAACCAAACTCAATATGCTAATGCAACTCAAAGGCAGCACTGCTAATCCAGTTCTCTAAAAGAGACGAGGCATTGACAAAGGTTTACGGCTTAATAAGTGCCACTACTCTATTTTGTTCATAAAATATAAAGCGCTAGTCACAGCCTTAACACATTTGGAAAAGCCTTTCTTAAGACACCACTATTTTGTATTTTGAAATACCACCATGGACACCACGTTTAACTGCTCCTGAGTCTGTCCGAATATGGACACCGTAGTAATGGGAAGCTGTGGCCATGAGGAATGAATATATGAATAAGTCACTCATTCCGAGTTAGTATTGAAACCAAACTGCACGTGGAATATTCAAGGAAGTACAAAAGATCTGACCTAAGAGACTGTACAGTAAAGAGCTGACCTAAGAGACTGTGCAGTAAAGAGCATGTTTGCCCATTTTCCGATGATAGTCGAGCAATTTTCCTTGATGAGCAACAACTGGCAAATGTTTGAACCCTATATTGCGGTTAGGACAACATCCGCCCTGGCCCCATTGGAACAGAGGGGGTTAGTGGTTCAAAGGGATGGCTGGTTCAACTACCAGAACCAACCTTCCCCAACCACTCCAGGGGGAAAAACAGGCAGGATGTGTGACATCACAGGTAACGTGTGTGTGTGTGTGTGTGTGTGTGTGTGTGGTAGGAAGTTATTATATTCTATTGCATCTAGATCAGAGAATAGTGAGTGAGCTGAGATTCCCTTGAGTACTTAACCCCCAGTTATACATTATACCAAGGTGCTGACATTCTGACCACCGTGAAAATGATTCTGTGCCTGTGTGGTAGAATGATTACCGTGTAACATTGACAAGGCAGCCCTGCTTACACAAGGGCAATGGTCAAGTAAATGTGTATATTGGTTTGTAATAGGCTACTAGACAGGGAGCAGTGGAGTGGGTTATGAACTTTGAGGGATGTTGTATAGATAGGCTTGTCTAGAGGGAGAGGCAGAGGTAAGGCAAACCGGAGACAGCAAGCTCTTGATCTGACTGTCATGATCTCTTTCAACACCTTATTATGAGTAAGGACTACGTGGTAATAGATAAGTTGAAAATTGTGGGCTATATCTTGACTGAATTTACGTAAACCGCATGTGTGTATTATGTTGAGTAATCTACCTAAACCAAGATTATTATAGTTTTGTGTTTTTATATTCGTTTTTATTTATAGTAGCTTTAAGATTTGTGTTTTAAATTCAGTTTAGTTTGTTTTTACATAAACCTTACTTGTTTTATTAAAACATTTATATATTTTTTTTAGTGTTAGTGACAGAAAGAAGCCTATGTGTGGGAGGCTAGGAGACATGTATGTGTTGTATAGTTTCAGTGTTTTTTGGGATGTAACTTCTTGCAACTGTGGGGAAGTAATGCATAAGGTGTCACACCGTGATCTGTTTCACCTGTCTTTTTTGATGGTCTCCACCCACCTCCAAGTGTCTCCTGTTTTCCCCATTAGTCCCCGGTGTATTTATCCCTGTGTTTCTTGTCTCTCTGTGCCAGTTCGTCTCGTTTTGCCAAGTTAACCAGCATTTCTCCTAGCTCCTATTTTTCCCAGTCTGTCTTTTCCTAGCCCTCCTGATTTTGACCCTTGCCTGTCCAGACAAAATATCCGCCTGCCTGACCACTATGCCTGTTCTGACCTCGAGCCTGCCTATGGCCTGGTACTGTTTGGACTCTGACCTGGTTTATGAACTCTCTCCTGTCTCCGACCTGCTTTTTTCCTACCCCTTTTGGTATAATAAATATTGGAGCTCAACCATCTGCCTCCTGTGTCTGAAATTTGGTCTTGCCTTGTGCCCTTATATATAGGGACAATTCCATGGTAAAGGAATTATGCTTTGACTCAGATTTTTCTCTTTAAAATACATGCCAAACAAAACATTGATCTCCAAGTTTAACCATACGATTCTACGCACAAGGACTAGTTTGAACAATTTGCAAAGGATTTCACAAAAACACATTTACTGGAATAACTGTGCAGATGCAAAGTTTGGTAGCAGAATTACAATAAAATCTCCCTCAGTTGTTTAACTAAATTTTCCAAAAACTCTGTTTAATATTAGGAGATAGTGAACTACAGGGAAAGGGGGCCCGAGCACGCCCCCATTCTCATTGATGGGGCTGTAGTGGAGCAGGTTGAGAGATTCAAGTTCCTTGGTGTCCACATCACCAACAAACTATCATGGTCCAAACACACCAAGACAGTCGTGAAGAGGGCACGCCAACGCCTATTCCCCCTCAGGAGACTGAAAAGATTTGGCATGGGTCCTCAGATCCTCAAAGTTATACAGATGCACCATCGAGAGCATGGTTGCATCACCGCCTGGTATGGCAACTGCTCAGCCTCCGACCGCAAGGCACTACAGAGGGTAATGCGTACAGCCCAGTACATCACTGGGGCCAAGCTTTCTGTCATCCAGGACCTCTATACAAGGCGGTGTCAAAGAAAGGCCCTAAAAATTGTCAAAGACGCCAGTCACCCAAGTCATAGACTGTTCTCTCTGCTACCGCACGGCAAGCGGTACCAGAGCGCCAAGTCTAGGTCCAAAAGGCTTCATAACAGCTTCTACCACCAAGCCATAAGACTCCTGAATAGGTAACAAAATGGCTACCTGGACTATTTGCATTGACAACCCCCCTCCCCCACCCCATTTTTACACTGCTGCTACTCTGTTTATTATCTATGAATAGTCACCTACTTGTACATATTACCTACATGTTACATAAATTACCTCAACTAACCTGTGCCCCCGCACATTGACTCTGTACATAAACTTGTTTATTTTTTTTATTTTATTTTTCTGCCCCCAAACAAGACCACGTTTGTTTTTTCCGGACCAGACCAAATCTGAACCAATCATAGACGTCTATGTCACAGTACAGCACAGCAGATCCCAGTAGATTGGGGTATTTCTAATACCTTTTGTAAGATGTTAGACGCTGTTTAATACCAGTTTCCCAGCTATTTGACCAGAAATCAAAGCCTTTGCTTATTTTTGCCAAATTTTTAGATTGGAAAATGTATACATACCTTAATTAAAAAAAAAAAAGACTATTGGCTTTCATTTGACACCCAATTTGACATGCTCCTATGAACTTCACATGCTGGTGCTCATGGGTCCGTTAAGATGGATATGCTCTAAGGTGATGGGTCTGGTCATAGGTTAGGTTAGGTTTAAAGGTAGACTCAGCGAGATAATATAGATGCACAAAGTAAACAGTAAACATTTTTGCAACAACCAGGAGCACTGAAGATTGAGGCGAAACATCTCTGCTGTTTTAGTCCTGTAGCTGCCATGTTGTAGCAGCGTGAAGCGCACCTGTGCCAATACGCAGATACTATGAGTGACTGTGTATGAGCATAGTTGTAACGGCTGTCGTCCGAATGAGACCAAAGCGCAGCGTGGAAAGTGTTCATGATTTAATGTTCAAAAAACACTCAAACAAAATGATAAAAGGTGAAAACGAAAGTGAACAGTTCTGTCAGGAAAAAACACTAAACCGAAAACAACATCCCACGAAACCCAAACGGAAAATGACAACTTATATATGATCACCAATCAGAGACAACGATAGACAGCTGCCTCTGATTGGGAACCACACTAACATAGAAATAAGGAAACTAGAATGCCGACCCTAGTCACACCCTGACCTAACCAAAATGGAGAATTAAAAACCTCTCTATGGCCAGGGCGTGACAGTAGACAGCAGCTCCGGTGCGGGACGTAGACCCCCTCCGCCCATAGATCCCTCTGCTTCGGTGCATGGACCTTCACTGGAGGAACCGGGCCGCAGATCATCACCGGAGGCTCCAGATCGGGAACAGTCGCTGGAGGCTCCGGACCGGGGACCATCGCTGGAGGCTCCGGACCGAGGATCAACAATGCAGGCTTCGTGCCATGGATCATCACTAGAGGCTCCGGGCCATGGATCATCATTAGAGGCTCCGGGCCATGGATCATCACTGGAGGCTTCGTACCATGGATCATCACTGGAGGCTTCGTGCCATGGATCATCACTGGAGGCTTTGTGCCGTGGATCATCACTGGAGGCTTTGTGCCATGGATCATCACTGCAGGCTCCGGGCCATGGATCATCACTGGAGGCTTCGGGCCATGGATCATCACTAGAGGCTTCGTGCCATGGATCATCACTGGAGGCTTCGTGCCATGGATCATCACTGGAGGCTTCGTGCCATGGATCATCACTGGAGGCTTCGTGCCATGGATCATCACTGGAGGCTTCGTGCCATGGATCCTCACTGGAGGCTTCGTGCCTTGGATCATCACTGGAGGCGAACACACTAACATAGAAATAAGGAAACTAGAATGCCCACCCTAGTCACACCCTGACCTAACCAAAATAGAGAATAAAAACCTCTATGGCCAGGGCGTGACACTAGTCTTGCATCATGCTCATCTCAATGGACACGTTTGAGCGGATCATTTTTGTCAAGTTGGTGACAATCGTTGTTCACCGCCTTTCAAATTGTGTTGCTTTCTGAGGTAAAGAATTGTTTGACTTGAGCCTACCTGTCGACAGCATAAACTTGACAAAAATCATGTGATCAAAGGGCATGAAGTTTTGACTGCAAGTTGCCGCAGTTGCTCTTCACCAAGTTCATCCTGCAGCCATTGACTGCACAGTGAAGGCTCTATTGTCAACCAATCATTAGGTGGTTTTTGTTTGACCCCTGTGACCAAAAACAAGAACCAATTTGCTTTATGTGCACATATAAAATCAATGGGATATTTGAATCTCTCTCTCACTAAATGACTGTACAATGTGTAAACACACTATTATATTATGATTTCAGTTTGTGTGATATGGGGGTTAGATACATGTTTATTTCATCATTACGAAGAAAACATTTGATATTCAATGGCAACACTGTCATGTTGATTTGAGCCTTGCTGTTGGAAAATCACTTTAGTGTCCGACTTTCATTTGTCGCAGATGCACCTCCCCCAGACTTACTCCTCGACTTTCGTCTACTGTCAGGTGCTTTAGCCGTACAACTCAAAAACGCCTGATATGGTGTTGTTTGTGGCAATGTCATCATGCCGAGAATACCTTTCAAATACGAATGAAATCTCAATTTCGACCGTCAGATTCAGAAGCTTGAAACTCCCATAAGAAAAAATGTGAAAACACCAAGGGAGCCATATCAGCTAGAAACGACACTGGGGGGATACCTAGTCAGTAGTACAACTGAATGCCTTCGGCATTCAACCCAACCCCTCTAAATCAGAGGTGTGGGGGCTGCCTTAATTGACATCCGCGTCTTTGGCGCCCGGGGAACAGTTGGTTAACTGCCTTGCTCAGGGGAACACAGATTTTTACCTTGCCAGCTAGGGGATTTGATCCAGCAATCTTTCGGTTAATGGCCCAACGCTCTAACTAGGCTACCTGCCGGGGTGGAGATTCAAAAGCATTGCCGTATAATTAGTCGGCTAATAGATAATGGTTACATTCCTAACCGCTCCCTTCCTCGCAGCAAAAGAGGAAGGGAGCTGCAGGTTGAGATTTGTGCGTATGAGAGGGAGGATATACTGTATCTGGCTATTTGGCGGAAAACCAAGAAGAATTTCATCATTCGCACCCCATCATTTACATAGTTCATTCATTGAGTGAGAACGAGATGCACATGGAAAAAACGTGCATGTCCGGACATCGACCTGTGCGCCAGAAACCCCCCCACCTCTGTCATTCTTGTTATACATTAGTACACTAGTATTCACATATTCACCCCCTCCTTATCTAGTTACATTCATGGACCCTCACTTCTGGATCGGATGCCACACACACACACACACACACACACCAATCCATCAATACATGTCCATTATCGCAATCCATGTGCATCAACACATTTCCATATCCCAATCTTCCATATCCCTTTCATAGGCTAGGCTACTGGCTAAATAACATGTTTTGTCAAGCAACCAGTAGGCCTAATAACAGATTAATTACTGCGAAGCAGAATGCAATAGCCTGTCCAGACTCAACACTAGACGAAATACTTACATAAAGTTCCAATAAGAGAGTGCATTCATGGTGCAACTCCTCAGCAAGAGCAGCTGCCCTCGCAGTTCGGGACTGTTCCGAACCAGCCACTCTTCTTGTACGTGTCCCTGCCATATTCAGTAGAGAAGCAACAGACAGGCACCGAATAGCAATAAGGTTTTTTAATATATTTTTAAAAACTTTCCCTAATGTCTGCTAGTTTTCCTGTTTCATAGTGCTCAAAGTTAGACAGCCATCAAGAAGCGCGTCTCCGCCCTTTCTCAGGCTTCAACCAAGCCCGTTAATTCAATACCTTTCTGTGTACGAATTCCTTCCCTTACTTCCACAACTTTACCCGTTGTGTTACTATGTTACAGTATTAAATATCCTTGTCTAGTGCCACACCTCCCCTTCCCCCGGTAGGCTTATGTCAGGCAGGCATGTGGAATTTAACGGGATAACTCAAGCGGAGGCGTGGGAATGGGAGGAGCTATTATTTATTCATGACGCGTTTAAACGATTTAGCCTGACAGAATGACGAATCTATTCAACAAGACTAGTCCGGACTGGGAAACTCGGAAATGACAGACTTGCTAATTGGTTGTAGTTGTACACGTCCCGCGTTCAACCAGTTAGCAAGTCTGGCATGTCCGAGTTTCCTAGTTCCGAACGCGACATTTTTTTTAACCTTTGTTTAACTAGGCATATGCTACATCAGGGGAAAGTCCGTCACAGGTTACTGCCTAAATTAGTAACTCAGCTGATTTGATGATCAAGTAGTCTTTATTATTAGGTTATTGTGTGGCTCTATAGTTATTGCTTGTCAATAGACGGGAAAGTGGGTTTTTAACCATAGCATCGGGCCTCATGTCTCGCAAGATTTATTATAGGCTAATATGCTTAGGCTTAAAAAATAACATTTCTGAACTGTTGAGTGCGCGTTTTTCTTAAACGAATCATGTTTTAAATTATAGGTGATAAATAGTTTCTAATAATGGAACAGTTGATTATGTAGTTTTGGTAGGCCAAGGGTGAAATCGACTTTATATAGACCGTCATTGTAAATAAGAATTTGTTCTTACCTGACTCGCCGAGTTAAATAAAGGTTCAATAATAAAAATACATATATTGTCTTGAGGCCTTGAGTGTGAAAGATAACACCTTGAGGTGCGCTATTTCAGTGTAATTCTTAAGCTAAAATCACGCTAAACCAGTTCAATGGGAGATTTTGGGGATTAAATGTATTAACTAAAATGTCAGACGTTTTATTCCTTCCAAAATGTCAGATGTGTCTCGACTTGCATCATTCAGGTATGTTCCAAAGTGTAATACCACTTCGATACTCCGGGTGACATAGTGTCCAATTCACAGAGAAGCCATTTTGGCTTATATGGACGCGTCTTTCTTTTTCTCAACGCAGTTGAGCCAAAACTACGCCCCGTTATTCAGCGCAGAGACAGTGACCTTCCAAGGAAACAATTAGCTGCCTACCGTAATGCAGGCCTATTATTATCATGTGTGGTAACATTTGCCCATGTATTTATTTTCAGAGTTTGGATGAGTTGTAAAAATGTCTCAGAGAACTCTGCTGAATTCCCACAATTGAAGGTCAGCTAAATTAACCTAGGCTACTTAACGTTACTATACGGACAAGTTCCTTATTAGCGTCATTTCAGCAACATTAGCGTCCCGCCAGCAACATTAAGACTTAGAGCGTTTCCGCTTTTGCCTTCAAAATCAAAGTTTGCAGTAAAACGCAATGTGTATCATAACGAAAAAAAAAAAAAATGTTTAACATGTAAAACTACACCAGGGAAAATGTAATCTTGTGACTATTTTACCCATGCAACAGAAAATAGCAATTGACTGGAATACATATTTGACTTTAGAGGAAAAAGTTTACTACCTGTCTCACCTAAAGACTCAGTAGGGTCTCTACTAACTGAATATGCTTAATTTTGCAAGGGTACTGTGTCCTTACTCTGCCCCGTTCATAGCCTCCTATGCAATTCACTGTATTGGACTGTCTACTACCTGTCTCAGCTAAAGTGGGGTGGAAAACACTCAATAGTGTTGAGTTTGAACAAAAAGCTATGTCATAAGAAGTGTTGCTGGACTTTTAGCAGGTCAAACAGCTAAAATGGGGTGCCTGGACACTATACGGTTCAAATATAGCACAGTGACATAGGATGCATATAGTATATTGTCATACCCAAATACTGTATAACGCAAAATACAAATATCTTACAATCTTCCTTTTGGTGGAAACTTTAGAAAAAAATACAACATGCAATATGTTTATTTAGAAAATCAAGAGAGATGCAAGTACATTTGGTCCAAAGAAGTATACTTTATTCATAAAATATTACAATGACGTTAATTCATCTAATTGATCATCAACAATTACACAGGTTTCAAATTAGTTTCAAGTTTTATTGTCACGTGCGCAGGTACAGTGAAATGCTGACTTGCTAGCTCTTTCCCAACAATGCAGTATTCAATAAAACATAGTATACAGTCTTTTTTTTTTAAACACACAATAAACAAGAAAAAGATGAGAAAGTAAGCTATATACAGGGTCAGTACCAGGGACACTGGCATGGTTAAGGTAGATAGGTACATGTAGGCAAGGGTAAGGAGAAAGTGACTGGTAGCAGGATAAATAATAATAACATTCAACATAGCAGCAGCATAAAGGAGCCCTAATACGAGGTTCGGTTTGCACCTACCAGAACTTGGCTAGCTGAAGCGAACGTGTGTGCTTCGCATAATCCCTTAAATATACATTTGCTTGCAAAACAAGAACAAAAATTGCAATAATATAGTTTGTCCCTCTTGAGACGCCGCAGCAATAACATTGCCATAACACTTCCTCAAAATATTCCAAATCAATCAAAGAGGCTTTAGTGGTGGGTGGGTGTGCTGGTGTGTGCGTGCATGGTGATGAGTGTGTGAGTGTTGGTGTCAGTGTGTGTGCAGGAGTATCAGTACGTGCATGTGTGAGTGTGTGGGTAGAGACCCCTGAGTGGCATATAGTGCAGATAGTCAGTGCAGATAGCTGGCCATCCTCACCCACGGTCTATTTCCTAGCTGTTCAAAAGTCTCAGTGCCTGGAGTCACCATTATACTCAATGAACCTGATATACACATTCTTACATAACATTAATGCAATAATCTTTTTTTTCCTGACAATTCATACAAAATCTCTTATTGTTGTGAATGAATTCATTGATGTTATCTCCAAATAGGACTGCTTACGTGAACAAACACACATAGGGACTAGAACTACTTCCATCTACTCCTCTCTTCACCATACTGAGCCGCACCAAAACCAAACCCTTAACCTACCCCTTACCCACAACCGGGTTCGTATCAAAATCCCGACCCTACCCTCCCCATACACTCATACATCACTCTTTGCCTTCTTTGAGCCCACCCGTCTTCATTCATGTGTTGTATAGTCTGATGTTTTGACTCCTATTTATTTGTCTTTTCATTTCTATAATTGTAGTGGCTTTGGGTCCTTGAAAAGCACTAAGCATTATCATTATTATCATCATCCTCTATCTGAGCTTTGAAATTCCCACAATGATTTGAAAATTCATATGTCAGAACAATGTCCACAAACCTTTCCATGTAATGCCAAATACTGTAGAGACAGATATCTCTGTTGTGCGTGAAGAATGCCCTCCATTTCCTTCTCATACTGCTTTATGGAGTGCATTATTTTAACACTCAATGTAATACTATTGCGAGCACATTACTTTCTTTTTCATTTGTATTGCTATGGCCATCCAAAGTGCTTTTAAATTCACAGGTATTATTAAATATTTTAAAAGCCACCAATTGCTTGCTATTCTAGGTACCTTAGGCAGAACATCAATATTCTCAGAACAGAAATTCTGTAACTGTTGGCTAACAAAAGAACAAGAAGCACATATATACAATGTGATCCTCCAAATGAGATTTTACAAGATCAAGGTGCACATCAATTTAATGGTGGGTGGGTGTGTGCGTGGTGATGAGTGTGCGTGTGTACAGTACCAGTCAAAAGTTTGGACACACCTACTCATTCAAGGGTTTTTCTTTATTTTTACTATTTTCTACATTGTAAAATAATTGTGAAGACATCAAAACTATAAAATAACATATGGAATCATGTAGTAACCAAAAAAGTGTTAAACAAATCAAAATATAGTTTATATTTGAGATTCTTCAAAGTAGCAACCCTTTGCCTTTGACAGTTTTGCACAATCTTGGCATTCTCTCAACCATCTTCATCTGGAATGCTTTTCCAACAATCTTGAAGGAGTTCCCACATATGCTGAGCACTAGTTTTCATGCTTTTCCTTCACTCTGCGGTCCAAAACATCCCAAACCAGTCTTTGCCCAACAAAGTGATATCAGGATATATAAGTTATCCTGTATGAGCTTTTGTGACGAATACATTACATTGTTACAGGTGTCAAGCTTATGGGCATGTGGCAGCAGTGTGTAGGAGGGAGGTTCCTAGGTGTGAGAAGTGTGCAGAAGGACATGAGACAAAGGAATGTGTAGCATTGGGGAAAGTAGTGGTATGTGTTAATTGAAGGGGTGCCCATGGGGCTGGGGATCTGAAATGTCCCATGCGAGAGAGGCAGGTTGAGATTTCCTGGGTTAGAGTAGTGCAGAAGTTGTCATATCCTGAAGCAGTGAAGAAAGTAGGGGAAGTCCGGTCAAGGAATCCTAAGAGGAGTGGTGTAAGTAGTAGATCTGTACTAGTAAAGAGGGATAAGCCAACAAGTGATATATCTTTCAGTAAGATTGGATTTAAAAAATGTTACAGCAATGGTTATCAACTGTACTGCAGGGATGGAACGTAAAGTCGCAGAAAATTGAGGTGGTGGCGGCAGCTGCAGAGAGGTATTTGGGTGCCCTAGACTTGACATCAGAAGAGTTACAGGGTGTCTTAAGTGGTGGTGGTGACCCTTCCTTTCATGTTGTTGGCCTGAGGTAGGACTAAATAGATTTGAATAGTGGAGTAGGGAGGTGTTATTTTTTGTGTGTTTTTTTTCAGATAAAGTACAAGGGAGTTGTACTCCAGTCTAGTAGGTGGCGGCAATGCATCATTACCTGGAAGCCAACCGCCGTTAAACCTAATCGAATAAGAAGTAGTAGTACGCGGGGAACTTTTATTTTGAAGTTTTTCGAAATTCGGTGACCCAGAGGTGCTTACGCTTGCATTTGGATTAGCAAATTGTAGCTACAACAACAGAACTACAACAATTCATACATGTATTGAGCAACAAACACCTTCATACGGAGTATAACTATTAGTTAAATCAAACATAAGACGCAGACCGCAATTTGTGACTGGATTAAAGCGAAAGAAGGACGAAGAGACGGAAAAATATAGATACTAGTTAGCTAGCTAACGTAAGGCTAGCAGCAAGCTGACACATGAATTCTCTCGTTGGCTATGGCGTGTCCTCTGATTCTGACAGCGATGGGGATATTGGAAACGACAAGAAGTAAGTTACAATTCAGGAATACAATTGAGCAAATATTTATTTGTGGAAGAATCATTGAAAAGATAGACGTGTGTTCCATAGAGCTCGCCAAGTTGTCCTAAAACCCGGGAATTAGTTACCTCTGGTTCGTTCAGACCGAGGTAAAGTTGGTTTTATATTCACACATTGACATTCTTCAAAAGCCATTTACAAATGAACTAATCATGAACTAATTCACCGTTTGTCACATAATCATTAAACTAGATATGATGTAGTCTATAAATGTCCAGCATACTTTTACAACCTTTGTTTTGAATACAAATTCCAGTTTGGATTTGATAGAGGGCAGCTTCATATATTACCCACAAAACATCAGTCTCAACGTCAACAGTGAAGAGGCAAATCCAGGATGCTGGCCTTCTAGGCAGAGATGCAAAGAAAAAGCCATGTCCAGTGTCTGTGTTCTTTTGCCCATCTTAATCTTTTATTTTTATTGGCCAGTCTGAGATATGGCTTTTTCTTTGTAACTCTGCCTAGAAGGCCAGCATCCCGGAGTCGCCGTGTTTTGCTGGTACTATTTCATGAAGCTGCCAGGTGAGGACTTGTGAGGCGTCTGTTTCTCAAACTAGACACTAATGTACTTGTCCTCTTGCTCAGTTGTGCACCGGGGCCTCCCACTCCTTTCTATTCTGGTTTGAGTAGTACACATCGTTGTACGAGATCTTCAGTTTCTTGGCAATTTCACGCACGGAATAGCCTTCATTTCTCAGAACAAGAATAGACTGACGAGTTTCAGAGGAAAGTTCTTTGTTTCTGGCCAGTTTGAGTTGTAATCGAACCCACAAATGCTGATGCTCCAGATACTCAAGTAGTCTAAAGAAGGCCATTTTTTTGCTTCTTTAATTAGAACAACAGTTTTCAGCCATGCTAACATAATTGCAAAAGGGTTTTCTAATGATCAAGTAGCATTTCGAAATGATAAACTTGGATTAGCTAACACAACTGGAACACAGGAGTGATGGTTGCTGATAATGGGCCTTTGTATGCCTGTGTAGATATTCCATTAAAAATCAGCCGTTTCCAGCTACAATAGTCATTTACAACATTAACAATGTCTACACTATAATTCTGATCAATTTGATGTCATTTTAATGGACAAAAAAAACAAGGACGTTTCTAAGTGACCCCAAACTTTTGAACGGTGGAGTATGTTATGGTTCACTCTTAGTTATCCTTATCTCCACTGTGGAATGTCCATGTTGATCCTCTTGGTTGTCTTGGTCCTCTTGATCTAACCACCTGTCTTTGTTAGTCAGACCTGACCCCTTCATCCTCTAATTTAACATGACTGAAGATGCAGAATTTTATGCCAGGCTCCTTCTAATAGGGTATAACAGAGTCGTTAGAACTTTGACCACATGCCCTCTAGACTGAAATTTTACTTAAAACGAAAGTTGTAAAAGTATGCTAGACATTTTATAGAGTAAATCATGCATA
Organism: Oncorhynchus mykiss; assembly: GCF_013265735.2. Taxonomy (NCBI): domain Eukaryota; kingdom Metazoa; phylum Chordata; class Actinopteri; order Salmoniformes; family Salmonidae; genus Oncorhynchus; species Oncorhynchus mykiss. Next base: position 19,597,203 of record NC_048583.1, on the reverse strand, counting down.
GTGTGATGTTTCTGTGACAAATGGTGAATTAGTTATTGATTTATACTGCTTTAAATGGCATTTTATAGATTTTATGTATTTCTATCAAATCAAAACTGGAATGTTTATTCAAAACTAAAGTTGTAAAAGTATGCTAGACATGTATAGAATAAACCATATCTATTTTTATTTTTCTGTGACGATCAGTAAATTAGTTATTGATTTTTACCATTTTAAATGGCTTTTGGCGAATGTCTGTTGAATGTCTGAATGTGTGAATATAAAACCGTCTTTACCCCGATTTCGTCCAGCCATTTCTATGGGGAAAGAATAGGGTTTGTGGATAAATGCAGAAAATAAGGTTAACTCAGGTTTAGGAGATCTTATACGATTTGTTCTATGAGCTAGTATCAGTCAGTTTTATTTAATTTAACCTTTTATTTTATCAGGGAGTCATATTGAGACCAAGATCTCTCCGAATTACATAAATTACAGAAAATACACACATCAAAACATATACACAAAATGCAAGCAGAAATAAAGACATGGTCATAAAAAACAAACGCATTCATCAGTAATAAGGTCCTCAATCAGCTTTCTGAATTGCCTTCGAGGCACCAAAACATTTATTTTAAGAACATTTTAGAAGATAACTAAAAGCTAATTCACCTAACTCCGTAGAGACCAAAGAAATTTCCTGGGTTAACCATCCCTGAGACCAGGTGTGGTCACTCGTATATCTGAAGTTTAGTAAAGAGGTTAGGTACAGTGGGACTTTTTTGTAAAAGAGCTTTTATAAATGAAAACATAGCAATGTATCAACCTACGTGACATCAAACGAGGGCCAGCCAACTTTCTGGTAGAGAATGCAGTGTTGAGTCCTAAAATTGTCGGGCCGTAATAAAGCGCAGTGCGCTATGATAAACTGCATCTAACGGCTTTAATGAAGTGGCAGCTGTGTTCCTATAGATGACGTCGCCAATAGTCTAGGACCGATAGGAACAGCATCTATTTCTATAGAAGAATCCCGTTTTTGTTCTCCGCTTCTGAACTAATTTGTCGATATGCTTTTTGAAAGACAGCTTCTCATCTATCCAGGCGCCTAGATATTTGTAAGCCGGGACACGAGCGATATGGGCACCGACCAAAGTACATATGCTTTGATCATCAGAGTTATTTTTATGCGCTCTAGAGAAGTTTAGTTTTACCTGCATTCATTACTCATTTCAGGTCAATCACGTTTTTCTGTAGTACAATGAAGGCAGACTGTAGTTCAGACAGAGCCTGCTCAACCTTGGGCAGTAGCATACCCAACACCACAACATCATCGGCATATTAAGTGCAGGTTGTAATTGAATGTAAACAGTAAAAAGTACAGGACCCAAAATCGACAACTGCGGGACACCTTCTTTAATATCCGGGAAACCTGATTTAACACCGTTAAGTAGATCCACATGACGAGTTATTTTTAAACCAGTTACATGCAGCCTGGTCTAGACCATTTTGAGGAAAGCCTCTGGATTAGCAGTGAGTGATCGCAAATATGGAAAGCCTTTGACAGGTCAATGAAGAGGGCAGCACAGGGTTGCCTTCTATCCATACAGTTAACCGCTAAAATATTTGAATCCTTTGTTAATTCTCGGCTAAGATCTTTACACAACAGCTAGTATACCAGCTCATTTATACATGTTGTTTATTTGAAGGACTGAGAGCAAGGTGGATGGAGAGACCCAGAAGAAGGGCCGCAATTTCCTCCTAGAGTCCGGGTCAGCCTCCAGTGAGTCAGACTGTGACTTCGACCCAGAGGAAGAGGGGGACACCGTATCTCAACTAAAACCTAAACGCCCTCCTCCTGCCTGTATGGCACCCCCCTCTGAGTCCCGGACCCCTCTCCTCCCCGCACCCCCTAGTTCCCTCTCCCACAAACTCCCCCCTCCACCCCTCGGGGCCTCGTCCAAGAGTGGCGTATTCGCCAACCCCTTCAAGGCGCAAGCCGACCAGAAGCTCAATGTCTTGCAGAAGCACGTCCCTCTCACTCTGCTGGCCCGGCCCTCCCAGATAGGAGGCAAGAGGATGTGCGTGGCGTACAGGAAGGACGGACGCTGCAGGTTCGGGATCAAATGCAAGTTTGCCCATGACAGCGACCTCCAAAGCTCCATCATTCCCAATGACTATGACCCCCCTGCGGGTGACGATCCTGGATCGGACCAAGCTGACCCCAACGGGGGGGGATTTTCATACACGGGTCGCCAGAACTTTCACCAAAACCAGGGAGGAGACCCTGAAGAGGAGGGTCAGCAGTCTAGGAAGAGGAGAGTAGGGCTGAGTAACACCCTAGTGCCTCCTAAAAGGTCAATGAAGAATTATGCAATGCAGAGGAAGAGAGAACAGGTCAAATTGAACTGAGTGACTTGCAAAGGGATACTGTCAGCAGCAATAGTGTGTGTGTGTGTGTGTGTGTGTGTGTCCTCACATCGTTTTAGTGTGTGACAGATAAAATGGGAATGTGTTCCAATTTCTGTACCCTTATTCTGCACTCATTTACTCCCCCTCATGGATGTAAAAGGAATGGACTGGTGTAAAATAGGGTTTAAACTTCTCCCTACCCATGATTACTTCACTGTAATGGAGTGCGCAAGTGCAACCTTCTGTTAGAAGAGAAGATAATCAGACCACAGCCAGAGAGCATTCATAGGATACCTATAGCACACTTCTAAACTTCTGTTCAGTCCAGTACATATACTTCAGATTGGTAGTTTCTACATGAAACGTTTTTTGTAGTTTCATTGAAAACGTATTCCTTTCTGTAAGAAACTGTCCATTGGAAATATAAGCTACAATTTATCATTGTTAAATAAATGCTTTAAATGTTTGTAACTTGTGTTTGTGACCACTTAATGATGAATGGGAATAGGAACTGGAGATACGAATAAAGTTATGGATCGGGTTTAGGAAAATGTAGAATTATTGATTTTAAAGTGGATTTTAAACGGTTTTGCTTTGATTAGAGAAAGATTGAAAGAAGAGGCAGCACAGGGTTACTTTTTTGGATCAGTTGCAACACACTCCGGCATCAGTCACAATGTAAGCACACACACTTAGCTCCTGCTTTTTTGGGATGAACCCTCAACATCGATAACATCCAAAAATGATCAAGGTTGTCACAAGAAACAGGACAATCAGTAACAACAATAATCAATAATGTTTTTATTTTACTAAGGCACCTTGGCTGACTGACTCCCAGCATTCTCTGCATTGATTGTAAAGTTGCTCTTCATACAAGCATCTGCTAAATGACTAAAATATCACATGTAAATGTACTAGTAGTGTAGACAGTGTTGAGTTAGCCTGGGCGCCATGTCTTTTTGATCTGACAATTCCACAAGCAGTTGGCTAGAGAGCAGAAACGCTCCTTACGAGGAGTGATGCTCCGAGGAGGCTAAGGAGTCCGGAGAGAACAGGGAGGTGCAGAAGCGCTTCAGCAAAAAGGTCAAAGGTCAGTAACACTTTTTTTGGTGAATTTTCTTTAATAAACACGAGTTAAATACTGGGATTGGGACAGACAATAGGCTTTACAGAACGACTCTTCTGATCCTCACTCGGACACACGGACACTCATAAGTCACCTAATAGAGATAAAACCTACCAGCTCCAGTGGATTGTGGGAAGCGGGTGATGCAGTTTTTGTTTCTTTACTGATTTAAAAGCACCTGCTCACTAAGCTTGCCAAGTATCACTTGTGTCTATTCAGCTTACTGTACATATAAAATGGATTGGATTGTTATTTACTCTGTTGTGAACAGAGCTGTGTCGTGCAGTGAGGAGCAGCGTGTGGACAAAGGACACCAGTGCTCACCAGCACGGCCCTGAGGAACTAGTGGATGAAGAGGATCTCTACAAGAAGGTCTGTAACACCTGTGGACACGAACTGTCCTATGAGAAGATGTAGCTTTTAGTGTCCTTTAAACCTTATCTCGGGGTCCCACAGGGTGAGTTATTTGTGGACCACTGGTAGACGCCGGACACGAAACTGAGATTCAAATGACTTACGATGTACTTGACCCAAATCCTTGCTGAAGCAAGGAGGCAGGCCTTCCTGAAATCTTATACATGCCATACACAATGTGGCCACAAGAGGGCAAACACATGAACATTCCTCTCTCTACATGTTGTGCTGCTCAGAAGCTGGGTATAGCTGTCATACTACAACATATCAACTTAATAATTTACCTTTTATATTGACCATTTGTAAGATAATGTAATATGTAGAAGGATCTATGTCTGAAAAATTTGATGTTTTTAGTTGGATTACTGTGGATAAATAAAGCCAGGATTCAATCTAGAGTGGACCGTGGAAGTTCCCGAAAGTGATTTCCGATTGAGCCGACTTATGCAGCATTTACTTTGAATTTGTGATTTCAGGGACCTCTGTAACATCGCCATAAACATCTCATGCCTGATCTACAGGCTTGATTCGATCAGATCAAGTGATAGCCGACACCCGCTCAGCTGGTGTTTCGGTGGTGTAACTGCGTTAATGCTGTCGAGTCAGTGAGCAGCTGCTCGCGGGGTCATTGTCACGAAGACACACCCGTCCCACTTGCATTAGATGTTCAGACTGAGAAAGTGTAGAGGGTATATAGAAACAATGAGACTCCGATTGAAAATCATTCAACAAATTTGAGAATTTCTATCAACCTGATCATGGTTCGGGCTAGATCTCACGTTCCAGTGTTCGAACTTGTAAACAAGGCTGCACGGAGATTTCTTTCAATGTGACTCTGTGCAGCCAGTGTCAACTCTTTGTATAATGCCGTTTGCCGCTTGTGGATTGGACAGCTATAACGCAGTTCCAACACCGCTATAAGGGTGTTGGCTAACACAGATCTGAACGGCTGTTTTGTTCCTGTTTTCTTTGTTTGCCATGGAAAATTCAGGACTAGTATGGTGATCCTGGTATCATGAGAACCAGAGGAGGATGGTGGGAGGAGGGGCTCATTGTAATGGCATATTGGAAGAGTCAAACACACGGGAACAACGTGTTTGACTCAATTCCATTCCAGCCATTACAATGACGTCCTGTGTGAATTTAAGTATGCTCTCTCTAATTCTCTTTCTTTCGGAGGAGGACCTGAGTCCTAGGACCATGCCTCAGGACTACCTGGCATGACTCCTTGCTGTCCCCAGTCCACCTGGCTGTGCTGCTGCTCCAGTTTCAACTGTTCTGCCTGTGGCTATGGAACCCTGACCTGTTCACCGGACGTGCTACCTGTCCCAGACCTGTTGTTTTCAACTCTCTAGAGACAGCAAAAACATGTTCTCTGATTTATGCCCTTACTAATTTTTTTTAGGTAGAGATACTCTGAATGATCGGCTATGAAAAGGCAACTGACATTTACTCCTGAGGTGCTGACCTGTTGCACCCTCGACAACTACTGTGATTATTATTAGACCATGCTGGTCATTTATGAACATTTGAACATCTTGGCCATGTTCTGTTATAATCTCCACCCAGCCCAGGCAGAAGAGGACTGGCCACCCCTCATAGCCTGGTTTCTTCCTAAGTTTTGGCCTTTTCTAGGGAGTTTTTCCTAGCCACCGTGCTTCTACATCTGCATTGCTTGCTGTTTTAGGCTGGGTTTCTGTACAGCACTTTGAGATATCAGCTGATGTAAGAAGGGCTATATAAATACATTTGATTTGAATAAGCCCATCCTCCTATAGCTCCTCCCACCAGCCCCTGATGAAAACACTAATCTAACACACAAACACAGAAGGCCAGTTGATGGGTATAGATGGCTACATCACTTTATGTACAAAGGCAACAACTCACACACAACTGCCCTGATGCGGGTAGATCTAAAAAGCTACCAAAAGTGACTATAAATACATATTTCTGTGATCCTATATATTTCAAATGATGCCACAATACATTAGGAGGGACATAGCTAGACCTCTCCCTTAAATACTGTCTTTCCACATCGTTCGCAGTTTCCCCTAACCTCAATCCAGACTGAATCATGTTATTTCACTTTCCTAATTAGTGATAGTACAGTGAAACAGAGCTGAATTCAGTTGGAATTTCCAGACTAGTCTCCCCCCCACCCACGCAGACTAGTCTAGATAAGTACATGTTGCATGTGTACTTCTGTGGCATCAGTCAAGACATCCCCCTCTTCTACTCCGTCTCCCTCTCCGCCCCCTTCCCAAACTACCTCTCCCTCCCCTACAGTCTCACACTGTTGAAGGGTGTTAGGGGAAGGAGAGGAGGCAGAAGGAACAGAATCGTCCAGAGTGTAGCTTTCGCTACAACCCACAGTGGTTGGGTCCTGAAGCTGAATGTCCTGAGGTTGTGGTTGGACCTGGGCCATGAGAGGGAGGTTGGCAGTAGAAATATGGGAGCTACTCTGGAGGGTTTGGAGTTGCTGGGGGGTGGCCAACAGGGGGATCTGCTGGAGATGGGTCTGTGACCCGTCGACGTTCTGGAAGGTCATGTGGAGAATCTGCGGCTGCTGATTCTGCTGATAAGACTGCAGGGTCATTTGCTGGAGCTGGTGGGGCTGATGCTGTTGGGTTACCACCGAGCTGGAATGAAGGGCCAGTTGCTGGATCTGGGCCTGCTGCTGCTGCGACTGCTGCTGAACAAAATGAAGGGGCATCTGGAGCTGGAGGGTGTGGTGGGGTTGCTGCTGGGTGTCGGAGGGCGACGGGGGGTCGATGGGAGACAGGGCGATGGTTAGGGGCATTTGCATGGCATGGAGGCCCTGGTCCTGACTCACTACTACCACCTGGTGGCTGACCTGACCCATCTGAGCTACCTGTTGCCCCATGTGGGTCACTTGTTCGCCCACTTGGGTCACCTGCCCCAGCGGAGCCACCTGTTGCCCCACTTGAGTCATCTGCTGGGCGGGCTCCAGTCGTACCAGCTCCCCCTGGTTCCCGACAGAACCCATTCCAGAGGCCTCCAGCAGGGAGGCGGGGGTAGTGATGAGGGCCCCGGCGTTGGCCGCCAGGGCCTCGGCGATGAGCACCTCTGGGTGGCTCTTGGCCTTGTGGGCCACCACACTGTCCTTCTTCTCAAACTTCTTGTTACAGATGGAGCAGGAGAACTGGTAGGTGGCATCAGCGTCGTGCTTCTTCATGTGCCAGTTGAGGGAGGCCTTCTGGCGACAGGTGAAGCCGCAGATCTCACATCTACAGGAAGTGAGGGAGAGAGAGGGAGAGGGAAGTAGAATGTAAGAGAGAAAAGGAGGAGGGTACATTCAGGGGGTCAGGTGAGGTGCAGGTGCAGACAGGTGCGGCATTTACAGGTGAAGTCGGAAGTTTACATAAACTAGTTTTAATGACTCCAACCTAAGTGTTTCAACCACTTTACAAATGTCTTCACAAACTATAGTTTTGGCAAGTCAGTTAGCACATCTACTTTGTGCATGACAAGTAATTTTTACAACAATTGTTTACTGACCGATTACTCAACTTAATCACAATTCCAATGGGTCAGAAGTTTACATACACTAAGTAGACTGTGCCTCTAAACAGCTTGGAAAATGCCAGAAAAGTGTCCTCTGGTCTGATGAAACTAAAATAGAACTGTTTGACCATAATGACCATCGTTATGTTTGGAGGAAAACAGGGAGGCTTGCAAGCCAAAGATCACCATCCCAACCGTGAAGAACGGGGGTGGCAGCCTCATGTTGTGGGGGTGCTTTGCTACAGGAGGGACTGGTGCACTTCACAAAATAGATGGCATCATGAGGAGGAAAATGATGTGTATATACTGAAGCAACATCTCAAGACATCAGCCAGGAAGTTAAAGCTTGGTTGAAAATGGGTCTTCCAAATGGACAATGACCTCAAGCATACTTCCAAAGTTGTGGCAAAATGGCTTAAGGACAACAAAGTCAAGGTATGGTAGTGTCCATCACAAAGCCCTGTCCTTAATCCTATAGAAAATTTGTGAGCAAATAAAAAAAAGCATGTGTAGCAAGGAGGCCTTACAAACCTGACTCAGTTACACCGGCTCTGTCAGGAGGAATGGGCCGGAATTCAACCAACTTATTGTGGGAAGCTACCAGAAACGTTTGACCCAAGTTAAACAACTTAAAGGCAATACACTCAATTAGTATTTGGTAGCATGTAAACGTCTGACCCACTGGGAATGTGATGAAAGAAATAAAAGCTGAAATCACTCTACTATTATTCTCCATTTCACATTCTTAAAATAAAATGCTGATCCTAACTGACCTAAGACAGGGAATTTTTACTAGGATTAAATGTCAGGAATTGTGAAAAACTTTGTTTAAATGTATTTGGTTAAGGTGAATGTAAACTTCAACTGTAAATAAATGGAATTAATGAACAACCAAGTAAATGAGGTTGGAGATGGAAACTCACTGCAGTGGTTTTTCTCCGGTGTGGATCATGCGGTGCACGGCCAGATTGTGGGAGCTCTTGAAGGCGCGGGCGCAGAACTCGCAGATGTAGTCCCTCTGGTCTGAGAGAGGGAACAGAGTGAGTTAGCAGTAGCTCAACACAGAAAACAATGACAGGTCAAGCGCTGGTTATGTGCGATTGTGTGTGTGTGTATATATATAATGTACCTGTGTGTAAATGTTAAGTGAGGATAGTGAGACATAGTATTCAGTGTGGGTGTATGTGGATCTCTCTGTGTTTGTTTACCTGTGTGGTGCTTGGCATGGCGAAGTAGCTGTTTCTGCAGCCTGAAGAGTCTTCCACAGGATGGGTGAGGACATACAAACTTCTTCTTCAACAGGTGCTGGTACTTAATATGGTGCTAGGAATTACAGGAAAAAGAGAGAGAGAGATGAAGGATGATGGGGGGGGGAAGCTAAATACTATTCACCAGTGTTGGGGTCAATTCCATTTCCACACCCAATTCAGGAAGTGAAATTGAAATTCAATTGCATGCATTGAAAAAATTCTGAATTTAAAATCGACCCCAACCCTGTACGTGCACAACGCAATCTTAGAATAGCTTGGGTGCTTAATCGTCGCCATGGCGACCACTAGAGTTGCTATGGCAGACCTGCAGGTAGCGAGGGTGAGCCAGGACTGTGCCACACCCCTCCATCTCACAACGCACGTACTGCACCGGGGGCTTCTTTCTGTGGGGGCGGGACATGACAGAACTGTCAATCATCATGTATGTCAGAGGTGAGGGTTTGGCTTTTAGAAATATGATTTCACTAACGTTTTGTTAGTTGACTAAACATTTTTTATATATATATATATATAGCGTATTGTTGCAGTTGAACAGCAATGTCAACTTTACCTTCTTTTCGGGAGCCGGGGACTTTTATCATCTTTCCTTCGCCTGCCTCTTCTGAGGGAAATGGAGAGAATAAAAGAAGTTGGAGAACTCTATTTAAGCAAGTAGTCCTTCCTTTAAAAAGTCTGAAATTGCACTCTCCCCGTTATGGATTTAACAATGGTGGAAACGCCAGCCACTTCCAAAGCTTTTAAATACATGATGGGGAGAGTGAAAGTACACACTTTGGGAGAAGGTTGGGGGGGGGAGCTTACTTTCTGGGCACATCCCCCTCTCCGAACTCATTCTCCAGCTTCACATCTGTGCCCTCTATCTTGATTCCTGGCTCCTTCTCTTTCTGTCTCGGAGGGGGTTTGCGCCGCGGTTTGGGGACATCCCTGAGAGACGGCGGATCCATTTGGAAGGTCAACAGACAGGTCACATGGGTAAAACAAACATTTATATGCACGCACACACATCCCTATTCACAAAAAGGGAATAATTAATTGAAGCTGACATACACACACTCACAAATGGAATGCATTACAACAGACAAATATACAAACACACCTAGTAGTCTCAGCCTCTGGGTTGTAGCTCTGGTCGTTGAGGTCATCTCTGAAGGGAATGTCATCATCACTGCTGATTACCTCCTCCCCACTGCAACAACCACAGTGCTCAAACTCATAGCCTTATACACACACACACACACACACACAATGATCCTACCACACCTCCACTAGCTAAACATTTGTGGACCATTGCTTATTGCCTATTCTGATCAACACACACTGCTGTCTCGCCAACATTACCTCTGTGACCGTGGCTGGAAGCTGAGGTCTTTCGGGTCATCTTGGAAAGGAGGCTCATCTTCTCCTCCCAAGAGAACGTCTTCCTCATTCTCCTCTTTTTTCTCACTGAGGCGAGAGGAGACAGTGTTACTACGGTAGCACAGAGAGACAGACCCAAGCCCTTCTCACACACACACACTGAGTAAGAATGTGTGTGTATACTCACATCCCAACTGTCTTCTTTTCGACTACCTTTGCCTCCAACTCCACTGGAAAAAGAAATCACAATGCCAATACAACAATTACAATTTAATTGGGCTTTTCAGGATCCCACATTCCTCTCTGTCTCGGGAACGGCCCAACCCCGACAGAATAGAGGTAACCGACCAGAAATCGAACCCCAGGTGTCCATGCAACCCAAGACCTTGTTAGCCCCACCCAGATTAATCCCAAATGCAATTTAGCTGGTTGGTGTGCCTACCGGTTGGGGTGTCGGTGCCAGGCTCACTCTTGCACACAGGTTTGGCAGACCCCCTGGCACCCCGGGCAGAAGGGGCCTTGGCACGCGCCTGAGCATTCTGTGAGTAAGAGGGGGCTGGAAGGGGCAAAGTGAGTGCCATCATACACACCTTGAATTAGAACACTGCAACAAGTCTTATTCGTTTGTTACTGTAGACACGTCTGTCTAGTTTATCAAGCAATGTATGAGGGTGGTCACCTACCTTGAACGGTGGGTTTCTTTGGGTCCCCTGAGCTGCAGAGAAAGATAGTTATCAAAATAGTGAACTTCTCGGCAAACTCTGTTAATCTAGCTATGTGCAATGTGACATCATCATGAGTTGATGTCGTTCAAGACTGCTACATACAGGTCACAATTTGACAAAAACCGCTCGCACCAGGAATGAGGAGAGAACAGGTAAAGTACATTAGACATTAAAACCAGGTATTACCCCTCCCTATTCCTCGTCCCTTATATAAAAAGGAACTGTGCTGGAATACGTACATTTCAGAGAATACAATTAGCAGCAATGCATTCAACCGGTTTTATGGCATTAAAATGTTGATAAGCAAACTTTGCTGACTAACAATTTCACAGGCATTTAAAGATGTTACGTGTATTGCAGAGGACAATGCTATATTGCAATGTATGGTGTACTAAAGGCGTATACGGACGTACTCATGAGCTTGACTACTGTCGTCATTCCCGACCTCTTCTGTACTCTCTGTTGGAGCTGCGGAGGAGGCATTTTTCCTGGGTCGTGGACAAGCAGCCTTCCTCCGGCGGTTTACGGCTTTGTCGGGGCACGATTCTTCTGCATCCTCACTCTTCTCGCTCTGCAACCAAGCTGGTACCGTTCGTGTAGACCGGTCTCGTAACACTCGTCCAGAACTCGGAGTGCCTGGTGTTGCTCCATTCGTACACGGCGAAGGAGAAACACCCTTCTTCCGGCCCACTCCGCGGCCTCTCGAAGTCCTGCGCGGGGTGACCGCTGCACTCGAGGTCGGGGATTGGACCGTGGCCTTGTCGTCTTCAGGCTCTTCCCTTTTATTGTTATCGCCGATTTGCGGCTCCATCACCGCGTGTTCCTGGTTCCTACCCTTTTGCCCGGATCGTATTTATGACTTTTTCTGATACTGTACTGACAGGAACAAAAATGATTACATTTGATACATCGATCAAACGCTTGGATTGCTAGCTAAAGGCCGTAATCCGACTGTGACATAATTCACAGAATTCGGGCCTTGTCGACAAATTATAAGCATTCATTTATTGATCAATAATAATAAATAAAAAACTTTCTTAATTCTTACTATAATAATAAACCAATATCCATTTTTAAAGAACCAGACACGATTTTGCATTCTTAAAGCTATAGTAAACCTAACTATTTGCACGGGCCATGTCGCGTTACCACTTTGTTGCGTCTCCTTTAAGCCAAAATAAAACCAAGGTTAAATGCATAAGCAACATATTGTTCAGTAGTTGCACACGTTCGCAGCATCATCACCCCAAAACCTATATATACAGAACACATAGCACGTGTTGGTCCCATCCCGAGTGTTTACAGATCTGTGAAATCGGACGAGCAGGAGCTGTGCAAAGAGTCCGCACGCACAGACAGCCTTCCTAGTCATGGGAAATGTAGGCTGAGTGCAAACATCATACATGCTATTTTATCTGATTTTATTTTGAGTGTAAAGTCTAACACAAAGTACAGTGAATGTAAGAATAGTACATTGTGTTAACCAGTCTTTTCTTTGTAAATTATACAATGTTTTATTATTGAATGTTTTTCAAGTTTTTTCGCCACTAGATGGCTGTGTAGCCTTAAGTGGGACGACTGTTCTAAAATGAGTGGGTAGCAGCGCTGTCCGGAAGCCACTACTAACAATCTCTCACAGTCTTACGTCAGAATTAGACGTTCATCCATGTTTCTCAAACATATAACATTTCAAAGGTTAAATTTAGGCATTAACTCCGAATGTATAAGGAAGGGTTAAAGACTTAAAACAAACATATCAAACAACTTTCTATTGCTGGATTCAGACTTGCAACCTTTGGAATCAGAGGCGGATGCTCACTGTTGACCCTAGTGGTAGTTTCCAGGTAATCTCCCTAGTGACTTGTATCACTGGTGACCTGGCTGTACATTTGCTTGTTGTACATATATTTCTTTTGACAGATTGTTCATATACATATTTGTAATTTATCAGTTGAAAAAGGCTACATTTATACAACATGTATTACACTTTAATACAGTGAATTATAAAGCCTTTATGCTGGCTTCATCTCTAATGACATATGTCATTCTCAGTCCAGTGATGTAACATTTTCTTGTTTAAAGGTCATATGCAGACGTTTTTATCTCAATATCAAATCATTTCTGGGTAAAAATTAAGTACTGTGATGTTTTCATTTAAAATCGTAAAAAATTAACAAAAATGGCTTCTTAGCAAAGAGTGATTTCTCAAGCAAAAAGGTTGCTAGGACTATCTGGAAGTGGTCTGAGTGTGGAGGTGAAAACCGAAAACTAGCTGTTATTGGCAGAGGGGTTTGGAACTCTTTCTTATTGGTCTATTAACTAATTTACCACCTGGTGACATCACCAGGCAGGCCCAAACTCAATCCCACCAGGTTTGCCTGTTGTTCAATTTTATTGATTTTTTTCATTGTATTCACAGGAATGTCAATGTATTGATGTGTAATATTGTTATTATTGTTGCGATACAAAAAAATAAAAATAAAGTACAAATCACGTTTTTGACTGCACTGGGTCTTTAAAATGGACTTTCACATTAAATGTATTTATTTAATTATATATTGAACATGAACATGAACAAAAAATAAAAACATTGAAATATACTGAGAGGAGTACATAAACTTAACATAGACGGGTATTATACGTCAAAATAAAATGTACATTTGTCAAAAAGTTTGGTATGTACTGCATTTTTGTTTTTACATTTTCTGATCATTTCAAAATAATTTTTCAGTTCCACCTTAAACATCTTAAAAAGCGGTTTGTTCTCCACCCACTTCATCTTCTGAATAATCTTCCTAGAAAAATAAGTAAATTAACAATTGAATCGGGGTCCATATCAGTTGGGGTCAAAATAAAACGTAATGTCAGTATTTTCCATAGAAACATTAAAAGTGGTTTCCCTTAAAATAAACTATTCTAAATCAATCCAAAATCTTCTGACACGAGAGCCGACATGCACCTGTTGGAGTGTTAGATAAAGGACTTAATAGCACCACTGGGCTATTAATCATGATTTGGAATCATCTTATAAAGTAATTCATAGTGCTTTATTAAGAACTATAATAAATAGACTACTGATTCAAGAAATACGTCCAAGCAGGAATGCATGATTCAAGTTTTTTGATGTGCAACTTAATTCAGTGATTGAATTCGTGATGCATTTCGGGTTGACAATTACACTATAGTTGCTATATTTTACTGTCAAAATAGGACTCCAGAATTTCCTGCAATTGCATTTTTAAATGTTATATGATCAGAACGCATTTTTCTCTCGAGCGCATAGGGAGAGAGGAGAGTGGCTCCGTCATCATAGCAGCAGCCCCCAGCGAGGGCACAGGCACATTGGGCAGGGCAGACACTCTCATTACAGGAATCATGAGTATATTTCACTTTACTGTTTGACCAAATCATGGTTTTAGCCTCCCAAAAAAGAGCACGTTTTGAGTGAGGTGACAATGTAGAATATGCTCTTTCTACGTTAATAAGCACCCTTTCCGTTTTTAATGACCCTGGCTGTCTAACTGATGACAGAGTCAGAGCAGGTCTCTTTGCTGATGTTTGACTTTGAACGTGAGGCTGAGGTCATACAAACTATCAGAAGAACCCGGGCCAGCCCATCTTGATAAGGGGGCCGGACGTTGCCAACAGGTAAGGAAAAGTTTCATTATAGATTAGTATAAAATAGAAATGGCAAAAAAATCTTTAAAAAATGCATCTTAACAAATGTCAAATTTTGTATCATTTTATTTTTATATAAAAAATATATTTTGTGTGTGTCAAAGAAATTGTCCAGCCGATCTTGCATTTGCCCCATTGCCCCATTGCTAATCTTCCCCTGTGTGTGTATACAGGGGAAGTTAAATTAAATCTCCAAATTGATATACTAAAAGAGACAATATCTAATCCTGATTTATTTAAATGCACTACAGGGTGATGTACATGACTCAGTTTTCAACAATGTCTTTATTCCATTATTCCTGTTTCTTGTTGCTAAATTTGGGACTATGTACACAGACAGTTATTGTCTTTTTCCACATTTTGTTGTGTTACAAAGTGGGAGTAAATTTGATTCAATTGTCAATTTCTGTAATGCCAAAGTGGAAGAAAGATTATAATATTTGAAAAATACAACGCTAGTATATTTTGATTAGATAAGTATTCACCCCTCGAGATAATACATGTTAGAAAAACACCTTTGGCAGCGATTACAGTCTTTTGGGGGTAAGTCTCAAAGAGCTTTGCACACCTGGATTGTACAAAATTTGCCCATAATTCTTTAAAAAATACTTCAAGCTCTTTCATGTTTGTTGTTGATATTTGTTAGAAAGCCATTTTATTGGCTTGCCATAGATTTTCAAGCCGATTTATGTCAATACTGAAACTAGGCCACTCAGGAAGGTTCAATGTCGTCTTGGTAAGCAAATCCAGTGTAGATTTGGTTATTATCCTGCTGAAAGGTGAATAATGAATAATTGAAAAAGTAATAAACTCCTTACACAAATAATAAGGAAAAATAAACAATTAATTGTTACTTCATAAATGTTCTGCATTTCAAGACTCTAATTCCTATTTTAACTAAGCATAACTGTCTTCAGATGTTCATTTGAAATATCCCTGTGTCTGTTGGATTTTGCCTGTGCTTAGTTGTATTCCATTTTTTTTATGCTAAAAAAAAACTCCCTAGTCCTTGCCGATGACAAGCATACCGACAACATGAAGCAGCCACAACCACGTGTGAAAATATGAAGAATGGTACTCAGTGATGTGTTGTATTAGATTTGCCCCAACCTGCTTGCCACAAAAAGTTCATTTCTTTCCCACATTCTTTCCAGTATTACTTAAGTTCCTTGTTGCAAACAGGATGCATCTTTTGGAATATGTGTATTCTGTACAGGCTTCCTTCTTTTCATTCTGTCATTTACGTTAGTGTTGTGGAACATCTACAATGTTGTTGACCCATTCTCAGTTTTCTCATATAAAAACTATTAAACTTAGTAACTGTTTTAAAATCACATTTGGCCTCATGGTGAAATCCCTGAGCAGTTTCCTTCATCTCCAGCAACTGAGTAAGAAAGGACTCATGTATCGTTGTAGTGTCTGGGTTTATTGATACGCCATCCAAAGCCTAACTGTGGGTACGCTAGTTTTTGTATTGTCTAGGTTTTTTTGTATGTATAGAGTTTTTGTAGGTCTAGGTGATTTGTATGTCTATGGTGGCCTGATATTGTTCCCAATCAGAGGCAGCTGTTTATAGTTGTAGCCATTTCCCTTTGGTGTTTGTGGGATCTTGTCTATGTGTAGTTGCCTGTCAGCACTCGTTTGTATAGCATCACGGTTCGTTTTGTTATTTTGTTCTTTTGTTCAGTGTTCATTCTTAAAATAAATAAGAATGTACAGTGCCTTGCGAAAGTATTCGGCCCCCTTGAACTTTGCGACCTTTTGCCACATTTCAGGCTTCAAACATAAAGATATAAAACTGTATTTTTTTGTGAAGAATCAACAACAAGTGGGACACAATCATGAAGTGGGACGACATTTATTGGATATTTCAAACTTTTTTAACAAATCAAAAACTGAAAAATTGGGCGTGCAAAATTAATCAGCCCCTTTACTTTCAGTGCAGCAAACTCTCTCCAGAAGTTCAGTGAGGATCTCTGAATGATCCAATGTTGACCTAAATGACTAATGATGATAAATACAATCCACCTGTGTGTAATCAAGTCTCCGTATAAATGCACCTGCACTGTGATAGTCTCAGAGGTCCGTTAAAAGCGCAGAGAGCATCATGAAGAACAAGGAACACACCAGGCAGGTCCGAGATAGTGTTGTGAAGAAGTTTAAAGCCGGATTTGGATGCAAAAAGATTTCCCAAGCTTTAAACATCCCAAGGAGCACTGTGCAAGCGATAATATTGAAATGGAAGGAGTATCAGACCACTGCAAATCTACCAAGACATGGCCGTCCCTCTAAACTTTCAGCTCATACAAGGAGAAGACTGATCAGAGATGCAGCCAAGAGGCCCATGATCACTCTGGATGAACTGCAGAGATCTACAGCTGAGGTGGGAGACTCTGTCCATAGGACAACAATCAGTCGTATATTGCACAAATCTGGCCTTTATGGAAGAGTGGCAAGAAGAAAGCCATTTCTTAAAGATATCCATAAAAAGTGTTGTTTAAAGTTTGCCACAAGCCACCTGGGAGACACACCAAACATGTGGAAGAAGGTGCTCTGGTCAGATGAAACCAAAATTGAACTTTTTGGCAACAATGCAAAACGTTATGTTTGGCGTAAAAGCAACACAGCTGAACACACCATCCCCACTGTCAAACATGGTGGTGGCAGCATCATGGTTTGGGCCTGCTTTTCTTCAGCAGGGACAGGGAAGATGGTTAAAATTGATGGGAAGATGGATGGAGCCAAATACAGGACCATTCTGGAAGAAAACCTGATGGAGTCTGATAAAGACCTGAGACTGGGACAGAGATTTGTCTTCCAACAAGACAATGATCCAAAACATAAAGCAAAATCTACAATGGAATGGTTCAAAAATAAACATATCCAGGTGTTAGAATGGCCAAGTCAAAGTCCAGACCTGAATCCAATCGAGAATCTGTGGAAAGAACTGAAAACTGCTGTTCACAAATGCTCTCCATCCAACCTCACTGAGCTCGAGCTGTTTTGCAAGGAGGAATGGGAAAAAATGTCAGTCTCTCGATGTGCAAAACTGATAGAGACATACCCCAAGCGACTTACAGCTGTAATCGCAGCAAAAGGTGGCGCTACAAAGTATTAACTTAAGGGGGCTGAATAATTTTGCACGCCCAATTCTTCAGTTTTTGATTTGTTAAAAAAGTTTGAAATATCCAATAAATGTCGTTCCACTTCATGATTGTGTCCCACTTGTTGTTGATTCTTCACAAAAAAATACAGTTTTATATCTTTATGTTTGAAGCCTGAAATGTGGCAAAAGGTCGCAAAGTTCAAGGGGGCAGAATACTTTCGCAAGGCACTGTATGTATACCACGCTGCGCCTTGGTCCGATCCTTATAACGAACGTGACAGAAGATCCCACCACAAAAAGACCCAGCAGCGTTTTCAAGTGGAGTGGACATCCTGGGCCCAGGAGAAAGATGAGTGGAGGACATCCTGGACCTGGGAGGAGGTAATGGCAGGGGACAAGACCCTGCCATGGAAGCAGGTGGAGAAAACGGCGACGATACGAGGGGACACGGCTAGCACGGAAGCCCGAGAGGCAGCTCCCCCAAAAATGTTTCGGGGGGGGAACACGGGGAGATTGTCAGAGTCAGGGGTTAAACCTGAGCCAGCTCCCCATACTTACCGTGGGGAGCGTGTGACTGGTCAGACATTGTGTTACGCAGTGATGCGCACGGTGTCTCCAGTTCGCATTCATAGCCCGGTGCACTCTATTCCAGCTCCTCGCATTTGCCGGGCTAGAATGGGCATCCAGCCAGGACGGATGGTGCCAGCTCAGCGCTCCTGGTCTCCAATACACCTCCTTGGACCAGGATATCCTGCGCCAGCTCTGCACACTGTGAATCCGGTGCGTCTGCACAGCCCAGTGCGTCCTGTGCCAGCGCCCCACACTTGCCGGGCTCAAGTGAGCATCCAGCCAGGACGCATTGTGCCAGCTCTACGCTCCAGATCTCCAGTGCGCCTCCACAGTCCAGTACGTCCTGTGCCTGCTCACTGCACTCACCCTGAGGTGCGTGTCTTCAGCCCGGTGCCACCTGTACCGGTCCCACGCACCAGGCCTCCAGTGCGCCTCCACAGTCCAGTACGTCCTGTGCCTCCTTCCCGCACTCGCCCTGAGGTGCGTGTCTTCAGCCCGGTGCCACCTGTACCGGTACCACACACCAGGCCTCCAGTGCGCCTCTACAGTCATGTGCCTCCTCCCCTCACTCGCACTGAGGTGCATGTCTTCAGCCCGATGCCACCTGTACCAGTCCCACGCACCAGGCTTCCAGTGCGCCTCCACAGTCCAGAGCTTCCGGCAACCGTTCCCAGTCCAGAGCTTCCGGCGACCATTCCCAGTCCAGGGCTTCCGGCGACCGTTCCCAGTCCAGAGCTTCCGGCGACCGTTCCCAGTCCAGAGCTTCCGGCGACCATTCCCAGTCCAGAGCTTCCGGCGACCGTTCCCAGTCCAGAGCTTCCGGCGACCGTTCCCAGTCCAGAGCTTCCGGCGACAGTTCCCAGTCCAGAGCTTCCGGCGACAGTTCCCAGTCAGATGTGGTTCTAACCCTCTCTTTAACTGATGTGGTTCTAAACCTGTCTTTAACTGATGTGGTTCTAAACCTGTCTTTAACTGATGTGGTTCTAACCCTCTCTTTAACTGATGTGGTTTTAACCCTCTCTTTAACTGATGTGGTTTTAACCCTCTCTTTAACTGATGTGGTTCTAACCCTGTCTTTAACTGATGTGGTTCTAACCCTGTCTTTAACTGATGTGGTTCTAACCCTCTCTTTAACTGATGTGGTTCTAACCCTCTCTTTAACTGATGTGATTCTAACCCTCTCTTTAACTGATGTGGTTTTAACCCTCTCTTTAACTGATGTGGTTCTAACCCTCTCTTTAACTGATGTGGTTCTAACCCTCTCTTTAACTGATGTGGTTCTAACCCCCTCTTTAACTGATGTGGTTCTAACCCTCTCTTTAACTGATGTGGTTCTAACCCTCTCTTTAACTGATGTGGTTCTAACCTGCTTTTTAACTGATGTGGTTCTAACCCTCTCTTTAACTGATGTGGTTCTAACCCTCTCTTTAACTGATGTGGTTCTAACCCTCTCTTTAACTGATGTGGTTCTAACCTTCTCTTTAACTGATGTGGTTCTAACCCTGTCTTTAACTGATGTGGTTCTAACCTTCTCTTTAACTGATGTGGTTCTAACCCTCTCTTTAACTGATGTGATTCTAACCCTCTCTTTAACTGATGTGGTTCTAAC
Organism: Oncorhynchus mykiss; assembly: GCF_013265735.2. NCBI lineage: Eukaryota > Metazoa > Chordata > Actinopteri > Salmoniformes > Salmonidae > Oncorhynchus > Oncorhynchus mykiss. The sequence continues at coordinate 19,577,438 of NC_048583.1, read as the reverse complement.
CCTCTCTTTAACTGATGTGGTTCTAACCCTCTCTTTAACTGATGTGATTCTAACCCTCTCTTTAACTGATGTGGTTCTAACCCGCTTTTTAACTGATGTGGTTCTAACCTGCTTTTTAACTGATGTGGTTCTAACCCTCTCTTTAACTGATGTGGTTCTATCCCTCTCTTTAACTGATGTGGTTCTAACCTGCTCTTTAAAGAGAGGGCTAGAACCACATCAGTTCACCGGTCATTTGTGTCTTATGTAGCAAACGCGTTCTCTCTCTCTCTCTCTCTCTCTCTCTCTCTCTCTCTCTCTCTCTCTCTCTCTCTCTCTCTCTCTCTCTCTCTCTCTCATCCTCTACATTTTATTCTCTCTTTCCCTCATGTTATGTAATTTGACTTAAAGGATTTAAAACATAGTTTTTGATCTCTTTGATACATACAGTAGCTTAGGCTACCTGGTTTCTTGGCAACACTGGTAGCAGGTGGCACTGCCACCGTACCAGACAATACAATTATAACCACTTGAGATAAGAAAACAGGATGAATGACTGTTAATTAAACAAATGTTGTTTCATTCTCAGGTCACCTGCTACATCATGTGTTTGCACAGCTCCAATCTGTATTTTACTATGCAGAAAAAATCACATTAAACAGAGTCCATTCATTTTAGGGATCTGTATTTGAAAAACAATAGAGACTGTGAAAGAAAACAAATGAAAAGGCAACCATGTTTACATCACGAGACAAATGTCATCCTGGCTCCAATACAAGTATAACCACTTGAGATGAGGAAACAGGACGGAATGACTGAATCAAATAGATGTTTTCATTTCAGGTCACACGCTATGTCGTGTTTGCGCAGCCTTTCTTACATTTTTTTAGAGACCTTTCAGAGCTCCTTTTGTTGTAGAAGAATTTCGACCTTTCGGGACATGGCTTTGACATCTGCACGGAGCCTCCGTGTTGGTTTGTCTCTTCTGATCAAACTCTTCCTGCGTGCACTGAGGTATGCACCTACAGGGTGAAGCCAATGGGGTGGTGGGTGGAGGAGGAAGGGAATGGTACTTCTTTGGGAAACTTTTGTTTTCCCCAGCAAGGTGGCTAAACAGGATGCAAGTGGTTCTAAGATGCTTTTGGAGGACGTGCCTCTGGGGTTTTCGGGCTGGATAATTCAGGCTTTGTGTAGTTCTGGGTGTTGTTCACCACTGTTTGCCTTATGATTTTATAGAACAGGGAAGTTGGTCGCTTACTGTCACGTGTGTTCAGGAAATCTGTGTCAGACCTATTATTCAAGATGGGGTCTGGACTGGAGACGAGAGTTTGTTATGTTGATGTTTTGAATTCAATTACGCTTTTATCGTCATAAGTGGGATTATCATTGTCTTCATTGTTATTGATAGCATTGCGAGCCAGCGAATAAAAAATAAATAAAAATACAAGTTGAACCTGTTGTAAAAATGCTAAACAACATTTCTACAACACCTAGCAACTTCAAGAGTTTTTAGCCTTTTGGGAATGGTTTTAGAATGACAGTCACAGGTACCAGGGTTTGAGTCCCAGTCAGAGTATTGTGATTAACTACGTTCGTGTCAGCAGTTGGATAGCACTATTTAAAGCAAGTCCTGGCTGAGTTTTAGTAACAATTCATTTTTCAAGATTGATGTGCGAGCTGAGTACACCAAACATTAGGAACACCTCATTTGCCCTCAGAACAGTCTCAATTAATAGGGGCATGCACTCTACAAGGTGTTGAAAGCGTTCCACAAGGATGCTGGCCCATGTACTTCCGGCGCCGACAGAGATGGCCGCCTCGCTTCGCGTTCCTAGGAAACTATGCAGTTTTTTGTTTTTTTACGTGTTATTTCTTACATTGGTACCCCAGGTCATCTTAGGTTTCATTACATACAGTCGAGAAGAACTACTGAACATAAGAGCAGCGTAAACTCACCATCAGTACGACCAAGAATATGACTTTCGCGAAGCGGATCCTGTGTTCTGCCTTTCACCCAGGACAACGGAATGGATCCCAGCCGGCGACCCAAAAAAACAACTTCGTAAAAGGGGGAAACGGAGCGGTCTTCTGGTCAGACTCCGGAGACGGGCACATCGTGCACCACTCCTTAGCATTCTTCTCGCCAATGTCCAGTCTCTTGACAACAAGGTTGATGAAATCCGAGCAAGGGTAGCATTCCAGAGGGACATCAGAGACTGTAACGTTCTTTGCTTCACGGAAACATGGCTCACTGGAGAGACGCTATCGGAGTCGGTGCAGCCAGCTGGTTTCTCCACGCATCGCGCAGACAGAAACAAACATCTTTCTGGTAAGAAGAGGGGCGGGAGCGTATGCTTCATGGTTAACGTGACGTGGCGTGATCATAACAACATACAGGAACTCAAGTCCTTCTGTTCACCTGATTTTAGAATTCCTCACAATCAAATGTCGACTGCATTATCTACCAAGGGAATTATCTTCGATTATAATCACAGCCGTATATATTCCCCCCCAAGCAGACACATCGATGGCTCTGAACGAACTTTATTTGACTCTTTGCAAACTGGAATCCATTTATCCGGAGGCTGCATTCATTGTAGCTGGGGATTTTAACAAGGCTAATCTGAAAACAAGACTCCCTAAATGTTATCAGCATATCGATTGCGCAACCAGGGCTGGAAAAACCTTGGATCATTGCTATTCTAACTTCCGCGACACATATAAGGCCCTGCCCCGCTCTCCTTTCGGAAAAGCTGACCACGACTCCATTTTGTTGATCCCTGCCTACAGACAGAAACTAAAACAAGAAGCTCCCGCGCTGAGTTCTGTTCAACGCTGGTCCGACCAATCTGATTCCACACTCCAAGACTGCTTCCATCACGTGGACTGGGATATGTTTCGTATTGCGTCAGACAACAACATTGACGAATACGCTGATTCGGTGAGCGAGTTCATTAGAACGTGCGTTGAAGATGTCGTTCCCATAGCAACGATTAAAACATTCCCAAACCAGAAACTGGATTGATGGCAGCATTCGCGTGAAACTAAAAGCCCGAACCACTGCTTTTAATCAGGGCAAGGTGACCGGAAACATGACCGAATACAAACAGTGTAACTATTCCCTCCGCAAGGCAATCAAACAAGCTAAGCGTCAGTATAGAGACAAAGTAGAATCTCAATTCAACGGCTCAGACACAAGAGGTATGTGGCAGGGTCTACAGTCAATCACGAATTACAAAAAGAAAACCAGCCCCGTCACGGACCAGGATGTCTTGCTCCCAGGCAGACTAAATAACTTTTTTGCCCGCTTTGAGGACAATACAGTGCCACTGACACGGCCCGCAACTAAAACATGCGGACTCTCCTTCACTGCAGCCGACGTGAGGAAAACATTTAAACGTGTCAACCGTCGCAAGGCTGGAGGCCCAGACGGCATCCCCAGCCGCGCCCTCAGAGCATGCGCAGACCAGCTGGCGGGTGTGTTTACGGACATATTCAATCAATCCCTATCCCAGTCTGTTGTTCCCACATGCTTCAAGAGGGCCACCATTGTTCCTGTTCCCAAGAAAGCTAAGGTAACTGAGCTAAACGACTACCGCCCCGTAGCACTCACTTCTGTCATCATGAAGTGCTTTGAGAGACTAGTCAAGGACCATATCACCTCCACCCTACCTGACACCCTAGACCCACTCCAATTTGCTTACCACCCATCTGGACAAGAGGAATACCTATGTGAGAATGCTGTTCATCGACTACAGCTCGGCATTTAACACCATAGTGCCCTCCAAGCTCGTCATCAAGCTCGAGACCCTGGGTCTCGACCCCGCTCTGTGCAACTGGGTACTGGACTTCCTGACGGGCTGCCCCCAGGTGGTGAGGGTAGGCAACAACATTTCCACCCCGCTGATCCTCAACACTGGGGCCCCACAAGGGTGCGTTCTGAGCCCTCTCCTGTACTCCCTGTTCACCCACGACTGCGTGGCCACGCACGCCTCCAACTCAATCATCAAGTTTGCGGGCGACACAACAGTGGTAGGCTTGATTACCAACAACGACGAGACGGCCTACAGGGAGGATGTGAGGGCCCTCGGAGTATGGTGTCAGGAAAATAACCTCACACTCAACGTCAACAAAACTAAGGAGATGATTGTGGACTTCAGGAAACAGCAGAGGGAACACCCCATTATCCACATCGATGGAACAGTAGTGGAGAGGGTGGTAAGTTTTAAGTTCCTCGGCGTACACATCACAGACAAACTGAATTGGTCCACCCACACAGACAGCATTGTGAAGAAGGCGCAGCAGCGCCTCTTCAACCTCAGGAGGCTGAAGAAATTCGGCTTGTCACCAAAAGCACTCACAAACTTCTACAGATGCACAATCGAGAGCATCCTGGCGGGCTGTATCACCGCCTGGTACGGCAACTGCTCCGCCCACAACCGTAAGGCTCTCCAGAGGGTAGGTCTGCACCACGCATCACCGGGGGCAAACTACCTGCCCTCCAGGACACCTACACCACCCGATGTCACAGGAAGGCCATAAAGATCATCAAGGACAACAACCACCCGAGCCACTGCCTGTTCACCCCGCTATCATCCAGAAGGCGAGGTCAGTACAGGTGCATCAAAGCTGGGACCGAGAGACTGAAAAACAGCTTCTATCTTAAGGCCATCAGACTGTTAAACAGCCACCACTAACATTGAGTGGCTGCTGCCAACACACTGACTCAACTCCAGCCACTTTAATAATGGGAATTGATGGGAAATTATGTAAAATATATCACTACCCACTTTAAACAATGCTACCTAATATAATGTTTACATACCCTACATTATTCATCTCATATGTATATGTATATACTGTACTCTATATCATCTACTGCATCTTTATGTAATACATGTATCACTAGCCACTTTAAGTATGCCACTTTGTTTACATACTCATCTCATGTATATACTGAACTCAATACCATCTATTGTATCTTGCCTATGCCGCTCTGTACCATCACTCATTCGTATATCTTTATGTACATATTCTTTAACCCCTTACACTTGTGTCTATAAGGTAGTAGTTTTGGAATTGTTAGCTAGATTACTTGTTGGTAATTACTGCATTGTCGGAACTAGAAGCACAAGCATTTCGCTACACTCGCATTAACATCTGCTAACCATGTGTATGTGACAAATAAAATTTGATTTGATTTGTTGACTCCAATGCTTCCTACAGTTGTGGCTTGTGGATAATGAAGATTGGATACAGTTCAGCAGATTGGCATGGTCACGGCTCTATGTCCATATATGGAATTCCTTACTAATAGGCCGCATTCCAATATTGGTGTCTGGGGCCATATATGGAGTTCCTGCTCCGGTGCCACGTTCCAAAATGAAAGTCTATGCCTATATATGGAGTTCCTGCGCCAAGGCTGCATTCCAATACGGAAGTCAATGCCCATATATGCACGTTCCTGCTGTGGATTAGATGGGTTGTCTGAAGCCTGAAGAGGTCTACAGAGAATACACAAACAGGGAGCTACATCATCCAATGTTTTTTTTCTACCTGGAATCTGAGACCTGACTCCTGCAATTAAATATTTCTCGAGTAGACTATATTTAATTTATAAACATAATTATCATTCCTTGTGAAAAATGAGGGGTAGTATTGAATGAGTTTTGCAAAGGAAGACCCGCACCTGTGTCTACATCACATCTGGTTCATTATAAACTCAGAAGAGGTCAACGTTCTGCTACTTCACTTCTGCTACTTGTAAGCCTCCTTTTTTGTGATTTTATTTTGACATTTGATACGTGCAATTTGGTTGTATTCGGAGAATCGCGCAAAATACAACAGTGTCACAAGTGTAGTGAGGAGGAGGCAGTCGCCGGTTTAGAACTGCCGAGTTTACTAAAGCACTATAATTATAAAAGCGGGACGAAACCCAAAGTGCAAAATAATAAAGTACACAGGAAATAGTAGGAGAGATTCCTCTCAGGAAAAACAAGCAACATTTACAATGACCAGAAAAGACAAATGACAGAGGGACTATATACAGTGATAGAGTGGGGATTGGAACCAGGTGTGTGTAATGATGATGAGACAAGTCTGGAGTTGATGAGTCAAGGACGTTTGCCAGCAGCAGGTTCAGCAGCAGCTAGAAGGCCGGTGACATCGAACGCCTGAGCTGGACAGGATGGGGGGAGCCAAAGCGAAGGCTGGTGTGACAAACAGCTGGAGGGAGATATCACGAAATTTGAAAATTGATACTGTATCAAAGAAACATGGAGAACAATTTGGGACCGGTATGTTCGCAATCTGAAAAGGGTGAATGAGACAAGGAGTGAGGCTGCTGCTGGTGTGTGTGTGTCCCACCGATTGTGCAATAACTGGATTGCCTTTGTGATCACGTGAAACATCGTCAGAAACACACCAATATGCCAGATATGGTATGGTACTCGTCATGCAGCAGAGTCCTTTTGTACAGTGTTTGTGATCTCATGTTTAGCAGACGTAGTTAGAACATGTGAAACCAGCTCTTTTCTGGATGGGAGAAATTGTGAGTGGGAAGCATTATGTGCCTGTGTTGTCATAATGATTAGCAGGGCTAGTTCAAACATCTGGAAACAGGCACTGTGGTGTGTGTGTGTGTGTGCTAATTAGATTGAGCTGTTTATGTAATCAGTTATTTTGCGTAAGCATTTTAACTCAATGGAACCCATGGAGATGTTTTAAGATTGCCTGCAATGTATTCTCATGTATCTGCTTGTAAGTGTTGTAGGTAAGTGCTTGTACGTTTTTTGGACAACCCAGAGACAGTGCTAAGCCCAGAGGGCCCATCTACAGATGGTTTATCGCCCCTTGGTTAATCAGCTCTCTCTCCGGCCTGGTTCATCACCTCCCCGGCTCATCTCCCCAACGCCCAGGTCCTTTCTCACCAATACCCAATGCATCGACACCCAACGCACTGTCCAGGCGCACCCTTGCTCTCTGCCCTGCAACCCCATCGACCTCCACCAATGGCTGGAAGAGGAAGACGGCTGAGGATCCTTTGAATACTGACATTACGCAGTGGGTGGACGACTTAAAGACACGGCAGCATGAGTTAAAAAAAAAAACCCAGCAGCAGTGTCCAGCAAAGGTTGGATATGATGTCATGGTACCATGGATGGCGTCTACTCCTGATCAATGTCTCTCTTTTCTCAGGGACATGGCCATGTACTTTCACAGGACCATCGATCAGTACTGTGTCCGCTCCGTCCACTCTCGAGTGAGACAGAGCCCTCTGCCTCACCCTAAAAACTGGCGTTGTGTTCTTTTTTTTCTTTGCATGTTTTTGCATTTACTTATTTCCTAATTCATGTTACTTTGTGTTTTTTTGTGTTTTTTTCCCCCTTTAATTCACACTTCTTACATGTTTATTACATTGTGTTTCACATTGCACTATTTTCCTAAATTAATATCTATCTGCAAATGTATTTTTCTGGTTCGTTGTACTTTGGCAATAAATATTACTGTTCAGTCACTCAGTAAACTTGTATCGCTTTGTACATGAGCTATTTAGTATTGAACAGGAACACGAAGGCTATCAAATGTGCACCGTAACAACTGTGTGGCCTATGCTTTGCACATAGGCCCCCATCCTCTTACTGGGGTGCCAGATTACTTATGTGAGGCATATAATTACCACGTCTACATTGGTATAATTTTCACATCATATGTATAGTCACATGTATTTAGCATATCTTACCTGGATATGGTCAAATCAGGTTTACCGTCATAGGGAATGCCTCGTCTCCCACAAAGACATATGGGTGCGGTGTTTGGGTCCCCGGCAAGCACTCAGGCCTTGGTAGCGGCGGCTGGCCTGCAATGATTTGGAAGCTGAGCTTGCTTCAATGAGAAGATTCCCGCATTTCCCTCCAGACCACATGCGCCCAAGTTGTCCACGGCTAAGCCAATTTTGCCGCGGAGGGATAAGCAAACAAAATCCTCCTTCAGGACAGGCACACTTCCATGATGATGGCCCAAACTGTGGAGATTCCTAGCTTATAACTCGCAGTGATACTTTGCTGTGTGCTGCCGCTCGCCAAAAGCTGGCGGGTCACAGTCCTTCTGCAGCACTTAAGGGCAAGCTGTGCGTTCTCTTGTGCGAGATGTGAGGGGCAAGCTGCTGAATTTGGCAACTGACATCCAAAAGAAATTTGACAATGTGTTTCCTTGTCAATGCTTCGCATTGGTTGGACAAGAGATGTGTATTCTCCACCGTCCACTCTTGTAGTGTTTAGTGGATGAACTTGCCATTTTCTCAGTCTTTTTCTTTTCTTCTCCTTGTGAGTATTAAGAGCAGTTCTGGCTGTTCAAGCTCTAGCAATTGCAATTCACAGAGAGACATGTTTGCTTCTGTTTATGTGGCTAAAAAGTAGTGTCGTAAAGCATAGAACACTTGACTAGGTTGACATGTAGCTAGCTAGTATTTGTTAGCAGGCACATAGCACATAACACCGAATGTGGATGTTCAAATGTCGTCGCGAGCTGGAGGCAAAAATAATGCCTTGGTCCCTCTCTTTTGATTTTGCCGTGCAAACTGTGTGACTCTAACTTGCAATTTACCCTCTGGGAAAACTGGGCGACAAACGGAGCTTTCGGCATTTGTTATCCTGGATAGCTGCAAATAAAAACATATCTCGTTTGTGGCTTTGAGTAATGGTAGTTCATTTTTTTTGTGTAATGAAGTGAGCAGGCCTGGAACCAGGAAGTGAGTCCAATCTGTTTCTTTCTCCCCTTCTGGGAAGACCACACCCCTCTCTATCTCTCCCTAAGCATAACCTAGGAGTGCTACATTGACGGGGTGGGGTTATACCCCCGGACAGGGCCAAATAAGGCAGAATATCATCAGATGGGGCCACAGTGTCTCCTGTCCCCTCCTGTCTCAGCCTCCAGTATTTATGCTGCAATAGTTTGTGTCGGGGGGCTAGGGTCAGTCTGTTATATCTGGAGTATTTCTCTTGTCTTATCCGGTGTCCTGTGTTAATTTAAGTATATTCTTTTCTTTCTTTCTTTCTTTCTTTCTTTCTTTCTTTCTTTCTTTCTTTCTTTCTTTCTTTCTTTCTTTCTTTCTTTCTTTCTTTCTTTCTTTCTTTCTTTCTTTCTTTCTTTCTTTCTTTCTTTCTTTCTTTCTTTCTTTCTTTCTTTCTTTCTTTCTTTCTTTCTTTCTTTCTTTCTTTCTTTCTTTCTTTCTTTCTTTCTTTTGGAAGAGGAGGAGAAGGACCTGAGCCCTAGGTCCATGCCTCAGGACTACCTGGCCTGATTACTCCTTGCTGTCCCCAGTCCACCTGGCCGTGCTGCTGCTCCAGTTTCAACTGTTCTGCCTGCGGCTATGGAACCTATGGAACCTGTTCACCGGATGTGCTACCTTGTCCCAGACCTGATGTTTTCAACTCTCTAGAGACAGCAAGAGCGGTAGAGATACTCTGGATGATCGGCTATGAAAAGCCAACTGACATTTTCTCCTGTTGTGTTGACCTGTTGCACCCTCTACAACCACTGTGATTATTATTATTTGACCCTGTTGGTCATCTATGAACATTTGAACATCTTGGCTATGTTCTGTTATAATCTCCACCCAGCACAGCCAGAAGAGGACTGGCCACCCCTCATAGCCTGGTTCCTCTCTAGGTTTTTTCATAGGTTCCGGTCTTTCTAGGGAGTTCTTCCTTCCGTGCTTCTACACCTGCATTGCTTGCTGTTTGGGGTTTTAGGCTGGGTTTCTGTACAGCACATTGTGATATCAGCTGATGTAAGAAGGGCTCTATAAATACATTTGATTGAGTTGGACAGCAGAGTGAAGGGAAATCAGCATATGTGGGAACTCTTCCAAGACTGTTTGAAAATCATTCCAGGTGAAGATGGTTGAGAGAATGCCAAAAGTGTGCAAAGCTGTCATAAGGGCAAAGGGTGGCTATATATATATTATATATACACGAGAATTAAGAAATAAGAGAGGAAGCTATATATACGGTCAGTGCCAGAACCAAATGTACAATGTGGAGGGATACTGGAGTATTTGAGGTAGATGTAGGCAGGGGAAATTAACAAACACATCCTGGATGGCTGGGAGCTCACCCCCAGTGATGCGCTGGGCCGTCAGCATACCTCCTGCGAGTCCTGCCTATCACCGGCGGCTAAAATCAATTCAAATGCTGTGTGCGCCACTCGACTCTCTCCTCCTCCTCCACTGACGATACTGTCTGCACACACTACAGTATCTAGCATCCTGCCCAGTGCTTCATTTGAGCCCTCTCAGATTTGAGGTACCTCTCGCGTCATGATTTATTCATCGTTTCACTGTTCACTGTTCACCGAACAAAGAGCCCTCAGAAAAAAGGTTTTGCAACATGCCCGAACCAAGGCGCATTTGGTGGCAGAAAACCTTGCAGAAGAGGCTAGAGAGGACACCCAGGTTGTAGTTAACGCTCAAAATGAAAAAAAATAGACTCTACAGCCAGAGTCTTCCGAACAGCCTTAGAAGGAGGCTAAACGTCACTGCTACAGGGCGCTCATGGCTTTGAGCAAGAAATTGACTGTCAGTAGTTAAATAGACTTGACATGGGGAGAGTCATTGTGGGTTTCATTGAGGTTTTTAAAACTTTGGCAATTATTATTATTATTTTTTTTTTTGACTGTACTGTGAAAAACGTTTCTGTACTGTGAAGTTAATCCCGAATTAACTTCATATTATCACATAGGCAGGAGGCATATATAGGCCTATATATTCTCATATGTGTGTTCTGCTGTAGCCTACATTGGTTTGTTTTGTTTGAAGTTCTACATTCCGATATTGTGATATTTGTTCTACTGCTACATTGATGTCTTGAAAATGATATGAATTGTGGATATTGTGAGCCTCACAGCAGAGTATGTGTGCATATACATATGGCCGGTGTTCTGCAGTGACGTCTAAAATGCTTTGAATTAATCAGCACCTTGGAAAGTGCTGTGCATTTCACCCTCATAGATAGTAGGTTGTTTACTCTGTCTGCTGCGATGCTACGTTGTGTTTGACACTTTTTTTTTCTCTCAATGTGTTCCAGGACCTCCCGATTTTTCAAATTAAGCACTGGTCCCGCCTAGCATATCTTTGCTCCGAGTTTTTTTTTATTATCTCAATATCAAATAATTTCTGTGTAAAAATTAAGTACTGTGATGTTTTCAATTTAAATGGTAAAAAAAGAGAAGAGCAATTTCTCAAGCAAGAGTTTTGCTAGGACTGTCTGGGAGTGGTCTGAGTGGGGAGGGGGAAAACTGAAAACTAGCTGTTATCGGCAGAGGGGTTTGGAACTCTCTTTCTTATTGGTCTATTAACTAATTTACCACCTGGTGACATCACCAGGCAGGCCAAAACTCCATCTCACCAAAACAGGCTTTATATTAAAGGGCATTAGCATAATTTTCACAATTTCATAGTGTTAATCCAACCTCATAGTGTGGAAATGTAAAACACAGGAAATCACGTTTTTTGACTGCAATGAGTCTTTTAAATGTATTTAATTATATACTGGATAATATCAACAAACAAAAAAAAGGTTAATATGCTGGAAAGAGTACATAAACTTAGACAGGGCTATTACACTTGTCAAAACGTTTTATGGTATGTACTGCTTTTTTGTTTTGACATTTTCTGATAATTTCAAAATAATGTTTCAGTTCTACCTTAAACAAATTAAAACCTTAAACTTAATCTTATGAATAAATCATCTTCCAAGAAGAATATGCTAATTAACAATCAAATTTGAATTGGAGTCCATATCAGTTGGGTCAAAATAAAACATAATATCAGAATCTTCCAAATGAACATTCAAATTGGTTTCCCTTAAAATAATGGTAACCGGTCGGGAGAGAGAGATCGGTATGATGCTTTTCAACAAAGGACACCTGTTGGAATGCTGAATGGATGACTCACCTTTCTACATTTCCCAGCCACTTGGTGGCATGTCAATACAAGAAAATACAATATAACATTTTTGGAGCAGTGTACTACATGAAGATGATTCAGTTCTGCCTCACTTTCCTTCAATTCGCAAGTGGCTGATACTATCTCACCGGAGAAAGCATCCGAGCGAGCGAAACAGCACCCCTCTATCCCACTATATGTAGGTTGGGGGGCCTCAAGCGGATCATGGGGGATCCTCAAGTAGAGAAATTATGTAAAAAAATTAAAAGATGACCTGTATTATTTTTTCAATTATGCTGCGCTCACAAACGAGGCCCCTTGATGATGTGATTTTTATTTTATTTATCAGATATTTTACCAGGTAAGTTAACTGAGAACACGTTCTCATTTACAGCAACGACCTGGGGAATACTCACAGGGGAGAGGTGGGGGATGAATGAGCCAATTGTAAACTGGGGATTATTAGGCAACTGTGATGGTTTGAGGGCCAGATTGGGAATTTAGCCAGGACACCGGGGTTAACACCCCTACTCTTACAACATGGGATCTTTAATAACCTCAGAGAGTCAGGACACCTGTTTTAATGTCCCATCTGAAAGACGGCACCCTAGGGCAGTGTCCTCAATCACTGCCCAGGGGTATTGGGATATTTTTTTTTAGACCAGAGGAAAGAGGGCCTCCTACTGGGCCTCCAAAACCACTTCCAGCAGCATCTTGTTACGGTGCGTGAATGAGGACCCAAAAGCGAATTAACGTAAACAGAGCTTCTTTAATAACAAAACAAACGTAGGCTCAGATGGACCGGCAGATTCCGACAGGACAAGGTTGCAGCAAACATGACGATAGTCTGGTTCAGGCATGACTAACACAAACAAGAATCCGACAAAGACAGGAGCAGGAACAGAGAGAGATATAGAGACCTAATCAGAGGGAAAAAGGGAACAGGTGGGAAAAGGGGTGAACGAGGTAGTTAGGAGGAGACAAGGAACAGCTGGGGGAAAGAGGGGGAGAAAAGGTAACCTAATAACGACCAGCAGAGGGAGACAGGGTGAAGGGAAAGGACAGAAACAAGACACAACATGACAATACATGACAGTACCCCCCCACTCACCGAGCGCCTCCTGGCGCACTCGAGGAGGAAACCTGGCGGCAACGGAGGAAATCATCGATCAGCGCACGGTCCAGCACGTCCCGAGAGGGAACCCAACTCCTCTCCTCAGGACCGTACCCCTCCCAATCAACTAGGTACTGATGACCACGGCCCCGAGGACGCATGTCCAAAATCCTACGGACCCTGTAGATGGGTGCGCCCTCGACAAGGATGGGGGGGGGGGGGGAGACGAGCGGGGGCGCGAAGAACGGGCTTGACACAGGAGACATGGAAGACCGGGTGGACGCGACGAAGATATCGCGGAAGAAGAAGTCGAACTGCGACAGGATTAATGATCTGAGAAATACGGAACGGACCAATGAACCGCGGGGTCAACTTGCGAGAAGCGGTCTTAAGGGGAAGGTTCTGAGTGGAGAGCCAAACTCTCTGACCGCGACAATATCTAGGACTCTTAGTTCTACGCTTATTAGCAGCCCTCACAGTCTGCGCCCTATAACGGCAAAGTGCAGACCTGACCCTCTTCCAGGTGCGCTCGCAACGTTGGACAAAAGCCTGAGCGGAGGGGACGCTGGACTCGGCGAACTGAGATGAGAACAGCGGAGGCTGGTACCCGAGGCTACTCTGAAAAGGAGATAGCCCGGTCGCAGACGAAGGAAGCGAGTTGTGGGCGTATTCTGCCCAGGGGAGCTGTTCTGACCAAGACGCAGGGTTGCGAAAAGAAAGACTGCGTAAGATGCGACCAATAGTCTGATTGGCCCGTTCTGCTTGACCGTTAGACTGGGGGTGAAAGCCGGAAGAGAGACTGACGGAAGCCCCAATCAAACGGCAAAACTCCCTCCAAAATTGAGACGTGAATTGCGGACCTCTGTCCGAAACGACGTCTGACGGAAGGCCATGAATTCTGAAAACATTCTCGATGATGATTTGTGCCGTCTCTTTAGCAGAAGGAAGCTTAGCAAGGGGAATAAAATGAGCCGCCTTAGAGAACCTGTCGACAACCGTAAGAATAACAGTCTTCCCCGCTGACGAAGGCAGTCCGGTGACAAAATCTAAGGCGATGTGAGACCACGGTCGAGAGGGAATGGGAAGCGGCCTGAGACGGCCGGCAGGAGGAGAGTTACCGGACTTAGTCTGCGCGCAGACCGAACAAGCAGCCACGAAGCGACGCGTGTCATGCTCCCGGGTGGGCCACCAAAAACGCTGGCGAATGGAAGCAAGCGTACCCCGAACGCCAGGGTGGCCGGCTAACTTGGCAGAGTGAGCCCACTGAAGAACGGCCAGACGAGTAGGAACGGGAACGAAAAGAAGGTTCCTAGGACAAGCGCGCGGCGACGGAGTGTGAGTGAGTGCTTGCTTTACCTGCCTCTCAATTCCCCAGACAGTCAACCCGACAACACGCCCCTCAGGGAGAATCCCCTCGGGGTCAGTGGAGGCTACTGAAGAACTGAAGAGACGAGATAAAGCATCAGGCTTGGTGTTCTTAGAGCCCGGACGATAAGAAATCACGAACTCGAAACGAGCGAAAAACAGCGCCCAGCGCGCCTGACGCGCATTAAGTCGTTTGGCAGAACGGATGTACTCAAGGTTCCTATGGTCAGTCCAAACGACAAAAGGAACGGTCGCCCCCTCCAACCACTGTCGCCATTCGCCTAGGGCTAAGCGGATGGCGAGCAGTTTGCGGTTTCCCACATCATAGTTACGTTCCGACGGCGACAGGCGATGAGAAAAATACGCGCAAGGGTGGACCTTGTCGTCAGAGAGGGAGCGCTGAGAAAGAATGGCTCCCACGCCCACCTCTGACGCGTCAACCTCGACAACGAACTGTCTAGTGACGTCAGGTGTAACAAGGATAGGTGCGGATGTAAAACGATTCTTGAGGAGATCAAAAGCTCCCTGGGCGGAAACGGACCACTTAAAGCACGTCTTGACAGAAGTAAGGGCTGTGAGAGGGGCTGCCACCTGACCGAAATTACGGATGAAACGACGATAGAAGTTCGCGAAGCCGAGAAAGCGCTGCAGCTCGACGCGTGACCTAGGGACGGGCCAATCAATGACAGCTTGGACCTTAGCGGGATCCATCTTAATGCCTTCAGCGGAAATAACAGAACCGAGAAATGTGACGGAGGAGGCATGAAAAGAGCACTTCTCAGCCTTCACAAAAAGACAATTCTCTAAAAGGCGCTAGAGGACACGTCGAACGTGCTGAACATGAATCTGGAGTGACGGAGAAAAAATCAGGATATCGTCAAGGTAAACGAAAACAAAGATGTTCAGCATGTCTCTCAGGACATCATTGACTAATGCCTGAAAGACAGCTGGAGCGTTAGCGAGGCCGAAAGGAAGAACCCGGTATTCAAAGTGCCCTAACGGAGTGTTGAACGCCGTCTTCCACTCGTCCCCCTCCCTGATGCGCACGAGATGGTAAGCGTTACGAAGGTCCAACTTAGTGAAAAACCTGGCTCCCTGCAGGATCTCGAAGGCTGAAGACATAAGAGGAAGCGGATAACGATTCTTCACTGTTATGTCATTCAGCCCTCGATAATCTATGCAGGGGCGCAGGGACCCGTCCTTCTTCTTAACAAAAAAAAACCCCGCTCCGGCGGGAGAGGAGGAGGGGACTATGGTACCGGCGGCAAGAGCTACAGACAAATAATCTTCGAGAGCCTTACGTTCGGGAGCCGACAGAGAGTATAGTCTACCCCGGGGGGAGTGGTTCCCGGAAGGAGATCAATACTACAATCATACGACCGGTGTGGAGGAAGAGAGGTGGCCCTGGACCGACTGAACACCGTGCGCAGATCGTGATATTCCTCCGGCACCCCTGTCAAATCACCAGGCTCCTCCTGTGAAGAAGAGACAGACTAAACAGGAGGGATAGCCCTAAACAACAGGTGTAAAAGGTGAACGAAAAATTAAAAAAGAAATGGTTTCGCTATGATTACCAGAAACAGTGAGGGTTAACGGTAGCGTCTCACGCTGAATCCTGGGGAGAGGACTACCATCCAGGGCGAACAAGGCCGTGGACTCCCTTAACTGTCTGAGAGGAATGTCATGTTCCCGAGCCCAGGTCTCGTCCATAAAACAGCCCTCCGCCCCAGAGTCTATTAAGGCACTGCAGGAAGCTGACGAACCGGTCCAGCGTAGATGGACCGACAAGGTAGTGCAGGATCTTGAAGGAGAGACAGGAGTAGTAGCGCTCACCAGTAGCCCTCCGCTTACTGATGAGCTCTGGCTTTTACTGGACATGAAGTGACAAAATGACCAGCAGAACCGCAATAGAGACAGAGGCGGTTGGTGATTCTCCGTTCCCTCTCCTTAGTCGAGATGCGGATACCTCCCAGCTGCGTAGGCTCAGCACCCGAGCCGGCAGAGGAAGATGGTATAGATGAGGAGAGGGGGGCAACGGAGAACGCGAGCTCCTTTCCACGAGCTCGGTGACGAAGATCAACCCGACGCTCAATGTGAATAGCGAGTTCAATCAAGGAATCCACGCTGGAAGGAACCTCCCGGGAGAGAATCTCATCCTTTACCTCTGCGCGGAGACCCTCCAGAAAACGAGCGAGCAAAGCCGGCTCGTTCCAGCCACTGGAGGCAGCAAGAGTGCGAAACTCAATAGAGTAGTCTGTTATGGATCGATTACCTTGACATAGGGAAGACAGGACCCTGGAAGCCTCCTCCCCAAAAACAGATCGATCAAAAACCCGTATCATCTCCTCCTTAAAGTCCTGATACTGGTTAGTACACTCAGCCCTTGCCTCCCAGATTGCCGTGCCCCACTCACGAGCCCGTCCAGTAAGGAGAGATATGACGTAGGCGACACGAGCAGTGCTCCTGGAGTAAGTGTTGGGCTGGAGAGAAAACACAATATCACACTGGGTGAGGAACGAGCGGCATTCAGTGGGCTCCCCAGAGTAACACGGCGGGTTATTGATTCTGGGCTCCGGAGATTCGAAAGCCCTGGAAGTGGCCGGTGGATCGAGGCGGAGATGGTGAACCTGTTCTGTGAGGTTGGAGACTTGGGTGGCCAGGGTCTCAACGGCATGTCGAGCAGCAGACAATTCCTGCTCGTGTCTGCCTAGCATCGCTCCCTGGATCTCGACGGCTGAGTGGAGAGGATCCGAAGTCGCTGGGTCCATTCTTGGTCGGATTCTTCTGTTACGGTGCGTGAATGAGGACCCAAAAGCGAATTAACGTAAACAGAGCTTCTTTAATAACAAAACAAACGTAGGCTCAGATGGACCGGCAGATTCCGACAGGACAGGACAAGGTTGCAGCAAACATGACGATAGTCTGGTTCAGGCATGACTAACACAAACAAGAATCCGACAAAGACAGGAGCAGGAACAGAGAGAGATATAGAGACCTAATCAGAGGGAAAAAGGGAACAGGTGGGAAAAGGGGTGAACGAGGTAGTTAGGAGGAGACAAGGAACAGCTGGGGGAAAGAGGGGGAGAAAAGGTAACCTAATAACGACCAGCAGAGGGAGACAGGGTGAAGGGAAAGGACAGAAACAAGACACAACATGACAATACATGACACATCTGGTCTCCCATTCAATGACTGACCAGAACCTACCCTGCTTAGCTTCAGAAGCAAGCCAGCAGTGGTATGCAGGGTCGTATGCTGCTGGCAATGCTGATGCCTGAGGCAACTGCCTCTTCTGCCAAATGTTTATTTTATTTATTTAACCTTTATTTATCTAAGCAAGTCAGTTAAGAACACATTCTTATTTCCAATGAAGGCCTACCCCAGCCAAACCCTCCCCTAACCCGGACGACTCTGGGCCAATTGTGCGCCGCTCTATGGGACTCCCGATCACAGCTGGTTGTGATACAGCACGGGATCGAACCAGGGTCTGTAGTGACTCCTGGTGACGCCTTGATTTTGTGGTCAATTAACCCTTTTGGGGATTTTGATGTGTGCTTGGGGTTATTGTCCCGCTGTAAGATTCGTTCTGCCACAGATTTACACACATAATTTTACAAATTGGCCTGAGACCACATTGACCTTAAGTGTTAATAATTATTTCAGGGCTCCAGTCTAACATTTTCCACTGGTGTCACTGGTGACACAAACTTTTACAGTTGGTGGCACCAGCTCATGATTTGGTTGGACCCAAATCATGATTTGGAATCATCTTATAAAGTCATTCATAGTGCTTTATTAAGGACAATAATATATAGACTACTGATTCAAGTAAAACGTTTTCATCTAACACCTCCAAGCAGGAATGCATGATTCAAGATATTTTGATGTGCAGCTTAATTCAGTGATTGAATTTGTGAGGAATTTTGGGTTGACAATTAGACTATTGTTGCTATATTTTACTGTCAAAATAGGACTCCAGAATTTCCTGCAATTGCATTTTTAAATGTTATATGATCAGAACGCATTTTTCTCTCGAGTGCATAGGGAGAGAGGAGAGTGGCTCCGTCATCATAGCAGCAGCCCCCAGCGAAGGGCACAGGCACATTGGGCAGGGCAGACACTCTCATTACAGGAATCATGAGTATATTTCACTTTACTGTTTGACCAAATCATGGTTATAGACGGCCAAAAAATAGGACATTTTGAGTGAGGGAACAACGTAGAATGTAGCAGGTCTCTTTTCTGATGCCGCGTTTGACTTTGAATGTGAGGCTGAGCTGAGGTCACACAAACTATCAGAAAAACCGGGCCAGCCCATCTTGGTTGGGTGGCTGAAAGCAGACTGAATCAGGTTTTCCTCTCTGATTTTCCGTTTCTTTTTATCCTAAGAAAACTCCCTAGTCCTTACCGATGACAAGCATACCCACAACATGATGCAGCCACAACCATGCGTGAAAATAGGAAGAGTGATACTGTGATATATGTGTTCTGTTGGATTGGCCCCACACTTTGTATTCATGACAAAAAGTTGATTTCTTTGCCACATTCTTTGCAGTATTGCTTAAGTACCTTGTTGCGAGCGGGATGCATCTTTACTAATATTTGTATTCAGTACAGGCTTCCTTCTTTTCACTCTGTCATTTAGGTTACTATTGTGGAGTAACGACAATGTTGTGGATCCATCCTCCGTTTTCTCATATCATAACTAATAAACACCATAACTGTTTTAAAATCACCATTGGCCTCATGGTGAAATCCCTTCATCTCCAGCAACTGAGTAAGAAAGACTCCTGTATCTTTGTAGCGTCTGGGTTTAATTAATAACTTCACCATGCTCAAAGGGATATATTTTTTTGTTATATTCACACACCAATCATGGCCTTCTTTGCGAGGCAATGAAACATCTCCCTGGTCTTTGTGGTTGTATCTGTGTTTGAAATTCGCTACTCTATTATTGAACAGAATGAGTCCATGCAATGCACTTATTACGTGATTTGTTAGGCACATTTTTACTCCTGAACTCATGTAGGCTTGCCATAACAAAGGGGTTGAATATTTATTGACTTAAGAGATTTCAGCTTTTAATTTGTATTAATTGTCACGTTCTGACCATAGTTCTTGTGTGTTTTTCTTGTTTCTATGTTGTGTGTCTAGTTTGTGTGTCTATGTTTGGCCTGATATGGTTCTCAATCAGAGGCAGGTGTTAGTCATTGTCTCTGATTGGGAACCATATTTAGGTAGCATGTTTTGTGTTGGGTTTTTGTGGGTGGTTGTTTCCTGTCTTTGTTTTTTCTGCACCAGTTAGGACTGTTTCGGTTTTGCCACGTTTATTGTTTTGTATTCTGTTCATGTTTAGTTTCTCTTATTAAAGAACCATGAACTTTAACCACGCTGCATTTTGGTCCTCCTCTCCTTCCCAGGAAGAAATCCTTTACATTAATTTAGAGAATGTTCTACAAACAACATTCGACTTTGACATTATTGGGTATTGTGTGATTAGTGACGTAAAATCAAAAATGTTATCAATTTTAAATGCAAGCGGAAACACAACAAAATGTGGAAAAAGTAAAGGGGTGTCAATACTTTCTGAAGGTACTGTAACAGTGACTGCCCAGCGCCACAAAGCAAAAGTTGCAGAATTTCTGAAGAAAATGTGAGTTGGCTGCAATTCAATTTAGTACAATGACTTTTAAAATGGAGATTGATAAATACAAAGTTGTGGGACTCATCATGGCTGCATCTGTAAACCTAATCCCATATTGTGTGACAGAAATACATGACTGAGAGTTCAAGAGAGGGTTAGAACCACATCAGTTAAAGAGAGGGTTAGAACCACATCAGTTAAAGAGCGGGTTAGAACCACATCAGTTAAAGAGCGGGTTAGAACCACATCAGTTAAAGAGAGGGTTAGAGCCACATCAGCTAAAGAGAGGGTTAGAACCACATCATCTAAAGAGAGGGTTAGAACCATGTCAGTTAAAGACAGGGTTAGAACCACATCAGTTAAAGAGACGGTTAGAACCACATCAGTTAAAGACAGGGTTAGAACCACATCAGTTAAAGACAGGTTTAGAACCACATCAAAGACAGGTTTAGAACCACATCAAAGACAGGTTTAGAACCACATCAGTTAAAGACAGGTTTAGAACCACATCAGTTAAAGAGAGGGATAGAACCACATCAGTTGAAGAGAGGGATATAACCACATCAGTTAAAGACAGGGTTAGAACCACATCAGTTAAAGACAGGGTTAGAACAACATCAGTTAAAGACAGGTTTAGAACCACATCAGTTAAAGAGAGCGTTAGAACCACATCAGTTAAAGAGAGAGTTAGAACCAAATCAGTGAAAGAGAGGGTTAGAACCACATCAGTTAAATACAGGGTTAGAACCACATCAGTTAAAGACAGGTTTAGAATGACATCAGTTAAAGAGACGGTTAGAACCACATCAGTTAAAGACAGGGTTAGAACAACATCAGTTAAAGAGAGAGTTAGAACCACATCAGTTAAAGACAGGGTTAGAACAACATCAGTTAAAGAGAGGGTTAGAACCACATCAGTTAAAGAGAGGGTTAGAACCACATCAGTTAAAGACAGGTTTAGAACCACATCAGTTAAAGACAGGTTTAGAACGACATCAGTTAAAGAGACGGTTAGAACCACATCAGTTAAAGACAGGGTTAGAACAACATCAGTTAAAGAGAGAGTTAGAACCACATCAGTTAAAGACAGGGTTAGAACAACATCAGTTAAAGAGAGGGTTAGAACCACATCAGTTAAAGAGAGGGTTAGAACCACATCAGTTAAAGAGCGGGTTAGAACCACATCAGTTAAAGAGAGGGTTAGAACCACATCAGTTAAAGACAGGGTTAGAACAACATCAGTTAAAGAGAGGGTTAGAACCACATCAGTTAAAGAAAGGGTTGGAACCACATCAGTTAAAGAGAGGGTTAGAACCACATCAGTTAAAGACAGGGTAAGAACAACATCAGTTAAAGACAGGTTTAGAACCACATCAGTTAAAGACAGGTTTAGAACCACATCAGTTAAAGACAGGTTTAGAACGACATCAGTTAAAGAGACGGTTAGAACCACATCAGTTAAAGACAGGGTTAGAACAACATCAGTTAAAGAGAGGGTTAGAACCACATCAGTTAAAGAGAGGGTTAGAACCACATCAGTTAAAGAGCGGGTTAGAACCACATCAGTTAAAGAGAGGGTTAGAACCACATCAGTTAAAGACAGGGTTAGAACAACATCAGTTAAAGAGAGGGTTAGAACCACATCAGTTAAAGAAAGGGTTGGAACCACATCAGTTAAAGAGAGGGTTAGAACCACATCAGTTAAAGACAGGGTAAGAACAACATCAGTTAAAGACAGGTTTAGAACCACATCAGTTAAAGACAGGTTTAGAACCACATCAGTTGAAGACAGGGTTAGAACCTCATCAGTTAAAGAGAGTGTTAGAACCACATCAGTTAAAGAGAGGGTTAGAACCAAAGTTCACGGGTCATTTGTGTCTTATGTAGCAACAGATAATCTCTCTCTCTCTCTCTCTCTCTCTCTCTCTCTCTCTCTCTCTCTCTCTCTCTCTCTCTCTCTCTCTCTCCTTGGCAACACTGGTAGCAGATGGCACTGCAGACAATGCCACCTGCTTAATGACTGTGAATCAAACAAATGTTATTTTATTCTCAGGTCACACACTACGTCATGTGTTTGTACAACCTTTCTTTTATTTTCTTTAGAGACCTTTCAGAGCTCCTTTCGTTGTAGAAGAATTTTGAACTTTTGCCACATGGCTTCGACAACTTCCCTGAGCCTTGGTGTTGGTTAGTCTCTTCTGATCACACTCTTCCTGCGTGCACTGAGTTATGCACCTACAGGGTAGAGCCAATTGGGTGGTACCTCTGGGAAACTTTTGTTTTCCCCAGCAAGGTGGCTAAACAGGATGCAAGTGGTTCTGAGATGCTTTTGGAGGAAGTGCCTCTGGGGTTTTCGGTCTGGATAATTCAGGCTTTGTGTAGTTCTGGGTATTGTTCACCACTGTTTGCCTTATGATGTTTATAAAACAGGGAAGTTGGTCGCTTACTGTCACGTGTGTTCAGGAAATCTGTGTCAGACCTATTATTCAAGATGGGGTCTGGACTGGAGACGAGAGTTTGCTATGTTGATGTTTTGAAAAAGTTTTTATCGTCATAAGTGGGATTATCCTCATTAACATTATTATTGATAGCATTGCGAGCAAGCGAATAAAAAAAAACGAAATAAAAGTTGAACCTGTTGTAAAAATACTAAGTAACCTTTAAACAACACCTAACGACTTCACCAAGAAAATGTTGCCTTTTGGTAATGGTTTTAGAATGGCAGTCACAGGTAACAGGGTTTGAGTCCCAAATGGGGTACCCCTGTGATTAACTACATTTGTTTCAGGCAGGAGTTGGATTACACCATTTAAAGCAAGTCCCGGCTGAGTTTTGGTCACAATTCATTTTTTCAGAGGTATTGTTTTGCCATTTTTCATAATTGATGTGCTAGCTGAAAAACACTGAGTAAACCAAACATTAGTTGAGTTGCCGGCGCATGGACTCTACAAGGCGTCGAAAATGTTCCACAATGATGCTGGCCCATGTTGACTCGAATGCTTCCCACAGTTGTGACTTGTGGCTAATGAAGATTGGTTGCAGTTGAGCAGATTGGTAAAAAAAAAAAGCCTATCTTTTGAAGTGAAGTGCGACATACGCCTAGTTTCTTGAAACGGGTCACATATGGTGACAACTATGTTTTTGTTCGCCTGGTCACAGACATCTGATGTGTTGTGCACTGAAGGCCACAAGCGAAGGGAAAAAGTGAGAGGAGGAGAGCGAGTAGATGCAAGAAAAAATTATACAACGAGCACTTATCTGGTGTCCTGTGTGAATTTAAGTATACTCACTCTAACTCTCTCTCTCTCCCTCTTTCCCTCCCTTAGGACCTGAGCCCAAGGACCATGCCTCAGGACTGCCTGGCCAGATGACTCCTGGCTGTCCCCAGTCCACCTGGTTGTGCTGCTGGTCCAGTTTCTGTTCTGCCTGCGGCTATGGAACCCTGACCTGTTCACCGGACCTGCTGTTTTCAACGCTCTCTCTCTACCACACCTGTTGTCTAAACCTCTAAATGCTTGGCTATGAAAAAACCCAACTGACGTTTACTCCTGAGGTACTGACCTGTTGCACCCTCTACAACCACTGTGATAATTATTTGACCCTGCTGGTCATCTATGAACGTTTGAACATATTGAAGAACAATCTGGCCTTATAGGCCATGTACTTTTATCATTTCTACCCGGTACAGCCAGAAGAGGATTGGCCATCCCTAAGAGCCTGGTTCCTTGCTAGGTTTCTTCCTAGGTTCCTACCTTTCGAGGGAGTTTTTCCTAGCCACCTTTCTTCTACATCTGCATTGCTTGCTGTTTGGGGTTTAAGGCTGGGTTTCTGTATCAGCACTTTGTGACAACTGCTGATGTAAAAAGGTCTTTATAAATAAATGATATTGGAAAATGATCATGCTGTTAATATGTGAACTGTGTTTGCTTGTGATCAGGGGTGTATATTCATTCGACCGATGCTGTTGAAAAACGTTCCTTAAACGGAAGCAAACAGAACGAAACGGGGATTATCATACCTGCATTTGTCCAGTAGAAACTCTCGTTTGCAACTGTTGGACTAATGATTACACCCTATGTCAGGTATAGATGCAGACAAGGCAGTGCTATTGAATGTGTCACTGTCTGTCACCTTGATTACTAAAATGTATATCTCGACCTGTGCACCTACTTTGTAAACTTTCATTTATTGGGTGAATGGAAAAGGAATTACAGTAATCCAATATGTTGTAATAGAAGAAAAATGATTGTCCTCCATCATCTTAATGTCACCGACCGCCACTGGTGTACACATTGTTTGCAGTGTACATTCTGATGTCTGGAAGTTCCCAGGGAAGGGCTGGTTTCTCAACATCCAAGATGTGACCGCCACAAACACGTGTGCCTTGTGGTGACCACACCCTCCGTCTCTCTCTCTCTCTCTCTCTCGCTTTTTCTCTCTCACTCTCACACTCTGAAATTCTATGTGATTTAATGGCAGTAATGACAAGGTCACTGTTGTCAAAGCGAAGTGAAACATTATGAAAACAACAGCAACAACAATAGGAATAGTACATTTAGTAACTAATAAATTATATCATATAATATATATATAACAAATACATAACAAATAAAACAAATCAATATCCAATACAGAAATGCAATAATGGTCAACTTTCAGAATGTAATTCAATAAAAAAAAATACTGGTGGTACTGATGTTATTTATTACCTATTTAAAGAAAATAAAAAAAACATTTGTTTCACCTTTATTTAACCAGGTAGGCCAGTTGAGAACAACTGCGATCTGGCCAAGACAAAGCAAAGCAGTTCGACTCAAACAACAACACAGAGTTACACATGGAATAAACAAACATACAGTCAATTACACAATAGGGAAAATAATATATATACAGTGTGTGCAAATGAGGTAAGATTAGGGAGGTAAGGCAATAAATAGGCCGTAGTGGTGAGGTAATTACAATTTAGCAAATAAACACAGCAGTGATAGATGTGCAGATAATGAATGTGCAAGTAGAGATACTGGTGTGCAAAGGAGCAAAAAATTATAATAATATGGGGATGAGGTAGTTGGATGGGCTATTTACAGATGGGCTATGTACAGATGCAATGATCTGTGAGCTGCTCTGACAGCTGATGCTTAAAGTTAAGTGAGGGAGATATGAATCTACAGCTTCAGTGATTTTTGCAATTCGTTCCAATCATTGGCAGCAGAGAACTGGAAGGAAAGGCGACCAAAGGTGGAATTGGCTTTGGGGGTGACCAGTGAAATATACCTGCTGGAGCGCGTGCTAAGGGTGGGTGCTGCTATGGTGACCAATGAGCTGAGATAAGGCAGAGCTTTACCTAGCAAAGACTTATAGATGACCTGGCGCGAGTGGGTTTGGTGACAAATATGAAGCAAGGGCCAGCCAACGAGAGCATACAGGTCGCAGTGGTGATGCTGGACGGGCGGGTAGGGGCGGGCAGCGATCGGTTAATGAGCATGCATTTAGTTTTACTTGTATTTAAGAGCAGTTGGAGGCCACGGAAGGAGAGTTGTATGGCATTGAAGCTCGCCTGGAGGTTAGTTTTTTTTTTTTTAAACAGTATTTTTATTGGAATTTCACAATTTTCACCCATATTAAGAGATACAACAACAGAGACAAAGCACACAGAAAAAAAGAAGAAAAACAGCACCCACTTACACATATCTACGCGTATATATATATATGCATATATACACATAGACACATATACATACATACATACACACACCCATACATATACATACATTCATGCGTATACACACATATACGCGTACGCACACACACACACCCATACATACGTACACCATTTTCCTCTTCCCGCTCGGTGCTTCTCTCACCCCATCGTCTGGAGGTTAGTTAACACAGTGTCCAAAGAAGGGCCAGAAGTATACAGAATGGTGTTGTCTGCGTGGAGGTGGATCAGAGAATCACCAGCAGCAAGAGCAACTGTCACGACTCCTACCGAAGGTGGCTCCTCTCCCTGTTCGGGTGGCGCTCTGCGGTCGTCGTCACCGGCCTACTAGCTGCCACCGATTCCTTTTCCCTTTTCTGTTTGTTTTGTCTGTTTAGTTTCACCTGTTCCCTGTTGAGGTTGATTAGTTGGGCTATTTAAGCCGGTAGGCCCGCCTGCTCTTTGTGCGGGCTTAACTATTTTTCCCACTGTGTTTCTGTGTGGCAGTACGTAATGTGTTGGGCATTTGTTATTGTGCGCCCGGTATTCTTGGCGAGCACTATTTTTTCCCTGTGCGTAATAAACGCTATCCTGAACTTTCTGCCTCCTGCGCCTGGCTCCGCACCCACTATGCCCAGATCATTACAGCGACATCATACAGAGAAAAGATTTGGCCCGAGAATTGAACCCTGTGGCACCCCCATAAACACTGCCAGAGGTCTAGACAACAGGCCCTCCGATTTGACACACTGAACTCTGTCTGAGAAGCAGTTGGTGAACCAGGCGAGGCAGTTGTTTGAGAAACCAAGGCTGTTGAGTCTGCCGATAAGAATGTGGTGATTGACAGAGTTGAAAGCCTTGGCCAGGTCGATGAATACGGCTGCACAGTATTGTCTCTTATCGATGGCAGTTATGATATCGTTTAGGCGTTTCTGAGGTGCACCCATGACCAGCTCGGAAAACCAGATTGCATAGCGGACAAGGTACGGTGGGATTCGAAATGGTCGGTGATCTGTTTGTTAACTTGGCTTTCGAAGACCTAAGAAAGGCAGGGTAGAATAGATATAGGTCTGTAAACGTTTGGGTCTAGAGTGTCTCACCCTTTGAAGAGGGGGATGACCGCGGCAGCTTTCCAATCTTTGGGGATCTCAGACGATACGAAAGAGAGGTTGAACAGGCTAGTAATAGGGGTTGCAACAATTACGGCAGATAATTATAAAAAGAGAGGGTCCATGTTGTCTAGAGCAGCTGGTTTGTAGGGGTCCAGATTTTTCAACTTTCAGAACATCAGCTATCTGGATCTGGGTGAAAGAGAAATGGGGGAGGTTTGGGCAAGTTGCTGTGGGGGGTGCAGGGCTGTTGACCGGGGTAAGGGTAGCCAGGTGGAAAGCATGGCCAGCTGTAGAAAAATGCTTATTGAAATTGTCAACTATCATGAATTTATTGGTGGTGACAGTGTTTCCTAGCCTCAGTGCAGTGGGCAGATGGGAGGATGTGCTCTTACTCTCCATGGACTTTACAGTGTCCCAGAACGTTTTGGAGTTTGCGCTACAGAATGCAAATTTCTGCTTTAAAAAGCTAGCCTTTGCTTTCCTAACTGCCTGTGTATATTGCTTCCTAACCTCCCTGAAAAGTTAGATGTTAATGCAGTACGCCACAGGATGTTTTTGTGCTTGTCAGGGGCAGTTAGGTCTGGAGTAAACCAAGGGCTATATCTGTTCCTTGTTCAAAGTTTTTTGAATGGGGCATGCTTATTTAAGATGGTGAGGAAAGCACTTTTAAAGAATAACCAGGCATCCTCTTCTGATGGAATGAGGTCAATATCCTTCCAGGATACCCGGGCCAGGTCGATTAGAAAGGGGCCAGGTCGATTAGAAAGGCCTGCTCGCTGAAGTGTTTAAGGGAGCGTTTGAAAGTGATGAGGGGTGGTCGTTTGACCGCAGACCTATTACGGACGCAGTGATCACTGAGATCCTGGTTGAAGACAGCAGAGGTGTTTTACAGGGCAGGTTGGTCAGGATGATATCTATAGTGGGGCAAAACAGTATTTAGTCAGCCACCAATTGTGCAAGTTCTCCCACTTAAAAATATGAGAGAGGCCTGTAATTTTCATCATAGGTACACTTCAACTATGACAGAAAAATGAGAAAAAAAATCCAGAAAATCACATTGTAGAATCTTTTATGAATTTACTTGCAAATTATGGTGGAAAATAAGTATTTTGTCACCTACAAACAAGCAAGATTTCTGGCTCTCACAGACCTGTAACTTCTTCTTTAAGAGGCTCCTCTGTCCTCCACTCCTTACCTGTATTAATGGCACCTGTTTGAACTTGTTATCAGTATAAAAGACACCTGTCCACAACGTCAAACAGTCACACTCCAAACTCCACTAAGGCCAAGACCAAAGAGCTGTCAAAGGACACCAGAAAAATTGTAGACCTGCAGCAGGCTGGGAAGACTGAATCTGCAGTAGGTAAGCAGCTTGGCTTGAAGAAATCAACTGTGGGAGCGATTATTAGGAAATGGAAGACAAACAAGACCACTGATAATCTCCCTCGATCTGGGGTTCCACGCAAGATCTCACCCCGTGGGGTCAAAATGATCACAAGAACGGTGAGCAAAAATCGCAGAACCACACGGGGGGACCTAGTCAATGACCTGCAGAGAGCTGGGACCAAAGTCACAAAGCCTACCATCAGTAACACACTACGCCGCCAGGAACTCAAATCCTGCAGTGCCAGAAGTGTCCCCCTGCTTAAGCCAGTACATGTCCAGGCCCGTCTGAAGTTTGCTAGAGAGCATTTGGATGATCCAGAAGAAGATTGGGAGAATGTCATATGGTCAGATGAAACCAAAATATAACTTTTTGGGAAAAACTCAACTCGTTGTGTTTGGAGGACAAAGAATGCTGAGTTGCATCCAAAGAACACCATACCTACTGTGAAGCATGGGGGTGGAAACATCATGCTTTGGGGCTGTTTTTCTGCAAAGGGACCAGGACGACTGATCTGTGTAAAGGACAGAATGAATGGGGCCATGTATCGTGAGATTTTGAGTGAAAACCTCCTTCCATCAGAGAGGGCATTGAAGATGAAACGTGGCTGGGTCTTTCAGCATGACAATGATCGCAAACACACCGCCCGGGCAACGAAGGAGTGGCATCGTAAGGAGCATTTCAAGGTCCTGGAGTGGCCTAGCCAGTCTCCAGATCTCAACCCCATAGAAAATCTTTAGAGGGAGTTGAAAGTCCGTGTTGCCCAGCAACAGCCCCAAAACATCACTGCTCTAGAGGAGATCTGCATGGAGGAATGGGCCAAAATACCAGCAACAGTGTGTGAAAAACTTGTGAAGACTTACAGAAAATGTTTGATCTCTGTCATTGCCAACAAATGGTATATAACAAAGTATTGAGATAAACTTTTGTTATTGACCAAATACTTATTTTCCACCATAATTTGCAAATAAATTCATAAAAAATCCTACAATATGATTTTCTGGATTTTTTTTCTTCTATTTTTGTCTGTCATAGTTGAAGTGTACCTATGATGAACATTACAAGCCTTTCTCATCTTTTTAAGTGGGAGAACTTGCACAATTGGTGGCTGACTAAATACTTTTTTGCCCCACTGTATGGGGGATACAATCTTCCCAGCTCTGCAGATTTTGCTGTGAAGAGGCAGAGTCTTTAGATCATTAATTTTGGTTCTGTCCATATGTAGCTCGTTTTTTGGTCACAGGTCCAGGAATTGCTGAAGAATTGTAACATTTGCCTAGAACTAAAGCTGCAGATAGCAATACTGGGTGATTTAAAAAGTCATAGTCAATCAATCAATAAAATAATTATTATTTTGGCCAAAATGTTAATCTTTGATTTACAATCTGTAGAAGCTATGATAAAGAAAGGTTCAGTACTTTGGTGAAGCATCACAGCACAGTTGAAAAATATATGGCAAATAGAAATCCAAAATGGATGGTGTTAAAAGATAGATGGGAGGGGATGAATGGAGCTGAAGGGTGGGACTAATAACAAGGTAACTAATGTAACATGTATATAGGTTCAGAAATTTTATGAAATAGCACAGTTACAAAATAAAATCAAACTGGATGGACATCAGAAATAGAGGAAGGACTAAAAACAAACAAAATATATCTATTGTAAAATAGATTGTGTCAGCAAAATATGTATAATATGTATAAACTGAAGGTAGAAGCCAAAGTGTTAGTTTACTCCAATTAGGGGAACGGTGGTAGGAATTGTGAGGAATAATAAAGTTATATAAAAAAAAGTATGTATATGTATGTATGTATGTACAGTTGAAGTCGGAAGTTTACATACACTTACAGTGCATTGCGAAAGTATTCGGCCCCCTTGAACTTTGCGACCTTTTGCCACATTTCAGGCTTCAAACATAAAGATATAAAACTGTATTTTTTTGTGAAGAATCAACAACAAGTGGGACACAATCATGAAGTGGAACGACATTTATTGGATATTTCAAACTTTTTTAACAAATCAAAAACTGAAAAATTGGGCGTGCAAAATTATTCAGCCCCTTTACTTTCAGTGCAGCAAACTCTCTCCAAAAGTTCAGCGAGGATCTCTGAATGATCCAATGTTGACCTAAATGACTAATGATGATAAATACAATCCACCTGTGTGTAATCAAGTCTCCGTATAAATGCACCTGCACTGTGATAGTCTCAGAGGTCCGTTAAAAGCGCAGAGAGCATCATGAAGAACAAGGAACACACCAGGCAGGTCCGAGATACTGTTGTGAAGAAGTTTAAAGCCGGATTTGGATACAAAAAGATTTCCCAAGCTTTAAACATCCCAAGGAGCACTGTGCAAGCGATAATATTGAAATGGAAGGAGTATCAGACTACTGCAAATCTACCAAGACATGGCCGTCCCTCTAAACTTTCAGCTCATACAAGGAGAAGACTGATCAGAGATGCAGCCAAGAGGCCCATGATCACTCTGGATGAACTGCAGAGATCTACAGCTGAGGTGGGAGACTCTGTCCATAGGACAACAATCAGTCGTATATTGCACAAATCTGGCCTTTATGGAAGAGTGGCAAGAAGAAAGCCATTTCTTAAAGATATCCATAAAAAGTGTAGGTTAAAGTTTGCCACAAGCCACCTGGGAGACACACCAAACATGTGGAAGAAGGTGCTCTGGTCAGAACTTTTTGGCAACAATGCAAGACGTTATGTTTGGCGTAAAAGCAACACAGCTCATCACCCTGAACACACCATCCCCACTGTCAAACATGGTGGTGGCAGCATCATGGTTTGGGCCTGCTTTTCTTCAGCAGGGACAGGGAAGATGGTTAAAATTGATGGGAAGATGGATGGAGCCAAATACAGGACCATTCTGGAAGAAAACCTGAGTCTGCAAAAGACCTGAGACTGGGACGGAGATTTGTCTTCCAACAAGACAATGATCCAAAACATAAAGCAAAATCTACAATGGAATGGTTCAAAAATAAACATATCCAGGTGTTAGAATGGCCAAGTCAAAGTCCAGACCTGAATCCAATCGAGAATCTGTGGAAAGAACTGAAAACTGCTGGTTACAAATGCTCTTCATCCAACCTCACTGAGCTCGAGCTGTTTTGCAAGGAGGAATGGGAAAAAATGTCAGTCTCTCGATGTGCAAAACTGATAGAGACATACCCCAAGCGACTTACAGCTGTAATCGCAGCAAAAGGTGGCGCTACAAAGTATTAACTTAAGGGGGCTGAATAATTTTGCACGCCCAATTTTTCAGTTTTTGATTTGTTAAAAAAGTTTGAAATATCCAATAAATGTCGTTCCACTTCATGATTGTGTCCCACTTGTTGTTGATTCTTCACAAAAAAATACAGTTTTATATCTTTATGTTTGAAGCCTGAAATGTGGCTAAAGGTCGCAAAGTTCAAGGGGGCCGAATACTTTCGCAATGCACTGTAGGTTGCAGTCATTAAAACTAGTTTTTCAACCACTCCACAAATTTCTTGTTAACAAACTATAGTTTTGGCAAGTTGGTTAGGACATTTATGTTGTTAATTATTCCTTGCCCATGAACATTCGACCACCCATCAGAGATGATTGCAATACAAGCTGCTTTCTCTATGATTTGCATGACCTTCACTTGAACTCTGTTTAACTCTGCATCCAGCAAATTAGAAGATAAAGCATGTCTGGTTGGAGGGGTGTATTCTGGGCAAAGAGCATTCAGAAATCTCTTCTAATACACACTGCCTGTTAGCATCAGAGCTGAACCAGTTGCATACAGAGCTTGAGCAAGACATTCATCAGCATTTCTCTGACTACGTTCCTCCATTGAGTCAAAAGAACGTCTGATTCCAGGAGGACCATGAGCTATTGCTATTGTTAAGGTGTCTGATTCATCATTTTCACCTTGAATAGAAGTAGAGGGACTTTTGTCAGAGGTTGCTTGTTGTGAGCACTGAGGGAACTTTATGCACTTTGCCAGATGATTCTGCATCTTTGTTACATTCATCACATATGATTTGGCACAGTGTTTGCAAATGTTCACAGCTTTTCCTTCTACATTAGCTGCAGTGAAATGTCTTCACACATCAGATAGTGCCTATGGCATTTTCCTGTAAAGATTAGAACAAAAATGAGTAAAAAACAACAAATACAATTTCATTTACAGATAAATAGTTAAACAGTTAGATTAAACAACTAATTTGTAAGATAAATGTTTTCAAATTAAACATGTATGGAAACAGGTGAATTAACACTCCTCAGTAAGCAGGCTCAAGCCAAAAATGGTTAACAAGTTAGAAATGATTTAAACACACTTTGCTGTAGGATACTATTTAGTAGTTAACAAAAATCATGTATGTCATTTAAAATATATTCACCCCACCCAGTATTGTAATCAAAACTTACCAGAAAACATGTGTCCTTGGCTCAGACAGTGTATTAGTGTGGGCTCAATAGCATCTCATTAATGTGCAAGATCTTGAGAATCAGATGCACATGTGATGGAAGAATGCACTATGCATGCAGAGGGTTGCAATTCCATTGAATTGGGGATAGTTTCATTAAAATATAACACAAAACCTATATTTGCCTTGTGTGTATCCCACAAAAACGTTTCACTGTTATAAGCTAAGTTATTTGGTTGAATTTAAGCAAAATTCCCCAAATTCCCGAGCTTAACTTCACATGGAAAATTTGCGGAAAATTTGTGGAAATTTACAGGAAAGTTTCCGACCCTTTCAAATAAAATAAAATACAATTAAATTGTATTAGTCAAATGCGCCGAATACAATAGACCTTACAGTGAAATGTTTACTTACGAGCCCCTAACCAACAATGCAGTTTTAAAAAATACATATAAGAATAAGAAATAAAAGTACCAAGTAATTAAAGAGCAGCAGTAAAATAACAATAGCGAGACTATATACAGTGGGGTACCGGTACAGAGTCAATGTGAGTGGGCACCGGTTAGTTGAGGCAATATGTACATGTAGGTAGAGTTATTATTAAAGTGTGTCGTAGCTGAATCAGAATTAGTTAGGTAACATAGATAAATAAGATGTTTTATTTACTTTGAGATACTTGTCATTAGAATGTCTCTTTTTGGACCATACTGTCGGCAGTTGCATTTTTCCTTTCTTCTCTAGGGAAAAGTCACTTGGGGCCCAGAGAGGGGAGAGGTCAGGCTTGTCTTTTACATGTCTGGTAATATGCAGAATATCAAAAAGGGAGAAGTCAGAATTGAACAGTGTCTTCCAATGTGAATGTATCTGTTAAACCATGTGATGGGGAGATGTCGTGGAAAATTGCAAGATTATGTTATAGTGCTTGTAAGGTTATTTTATAATCTTTGTATTGCATTAGAATGGTTGTCTTATTCACAGAATAAAATCTGTCGAATATTGTGTGTGTGTGTTCCACTGAGGATGGGCCTCTATGAGATAGCACTGATAGAGGAGGTTTACGATGTCTTTGGCCAATAAAGCCTAAAGAGCATTCCAGATAGTGAGGTAATGTTTTTGTACTATGATATACCAGGAACGAGATTGGAATCTCGTCTCAGAGACCAAATTGAACGATAATTTATAGCTAATGCTATTTGGCTATGGGATACTCTTCTCTCAAGTAAAAGGCCCTTTGTGAAGTTTTCTTAAGATCTGTGGTTCGTCATGTAAGTTGAGAGGGGTGGAACTTTGCTATAAAAGATCTCAGTTGCCATTATATTGAGACTCTCAACTTTTCATTAGAGATACTGAAATGCTGAAAGTCAAATGCTATTGCAAAAGCTCACATTATTAAAATATGAAATTTAAGTATAACTCTGACTGGTGTGTGGTCTATAACTGACATTAGACAGGTGGAAATTTGTCCTTTGGTCTGGAGTCCAAATTTGAGATTTTTGGTTCCAACCGCCGTGTCTTTGTGAGACACGGTGTGGTTGAACAGATGATCTCTGCATGTGTATTTCACACCGTAAAGCATGGAGGAGGCGGTGTTATCATGTGGGGGTGCTTTCCTGGTGACAATGTCTGTGATTTATTTAGAATTCAAGGCACACTTAACCAGCATGACTACCACATCATTCTGCAGCGATACGCCATCCCATCTGGTTTGGGCTTAGTGGGACTATCATTTGTTTTTCAACAGGACAATGACCCAACACACCTCCAGGCTGTGTTAAGGAGAGTGATGGAGTGCTGCATCAGATGACCTGGCCTCCTCAAATCACCCAACCTCAAATCATCAAATAAAATGTATTTATAAAGCATTTATAAAGCCTTTCAGCTGATATCTCAAAGTGCTGTACAGAAACACAGCCTAAAACCCCAAACAGCAAGCAAATGCAGGTGTAGAAGCATGGTGGCTAGGAAAAACTCCCTAGAAAGGCCAGAACCTTGGAAGAAGGGGGCAACCCAGACAGGAAGATCACGTCAGTGACTCAACCCACTCAAGTGACGAACCCCTCCTTGGGACGGCATGGAAGAGCACCAGTAAGCCAGTGACTCAGCCCCTGTAATAGGGTTAGAGGCAGAGAATCCCAGTGGAAAGAGGGGAACCGGCCAGGCAGAGACCGCAAGGGCGGTTCATTGCTGCAGTGCCTTTCCGTTCACCTTCACACTCCTGGGCCAGACTACACTCAATCATAGGACCTACTGAAGAGATGAATCTTCAATAAAGACTTAAAGGTTGAGGCAGAGTCTGCATCTCTCACATGGGTAGGCAGACCATTCCATAAAAATGTAGCTTTATAGGAGAAAGCCCTGCCTCCAGCTGTTTGCTTAGAAATTCTAGGGACAGTTAGGAGGCCTGCGTCTTGTACGTGTAGGTATGTACGACAGGACCAAATCGGAAAGATAGGTAGGAGCAAGCCCATGTAATGCTTTGTAGGTTAGCAGTAAAACCTTGACATCAGCCCTTGCCTTAACAGGAGGCCAGTGTAGAGAGGCTAGCACTGGAGTAATATGATCAAATATTTTGGTTCTAGTCAAGAATCTAGCAGCCGTGTTTAACACTAACTGAAGTTTATTTAGTGTTTAATCCGGGTAGCCGGGAAAGTAGAGCATTGCAGTAGTTTAACCTAGAAGTGACAAAAGCATGGAGTAATTGTTCTGCATTATTTTTGGACAGAAAGTTTCAGATTTTTGCAATGTTACGTAGATGGAAAAAAGCTGTCCTTGAAACAGTCTTGATATGTTCATCAAAAGAGAGATCAGGGTCCAGAGAAACGCTAAGGTCCTTCACAGCTCTATTTGAGACGACTGTACAACCATCATGATTAATTGTCAGATTCAACAGAAGATCTCTTTGTTTCTTGGGACCGAGAACAAGCATCTCTGATTTGTCCGAGTTTAAAAGTCGAAAGTTTGCAGCCATCCACATCCGCCATCCAGACCTCAACCCAATTGAGATGCTTTGGGATGAGTCGGACCACAGAGTGAATGAAAATCAGCCAACAAGTGTTCATCATATGTGGGAACTCCTTCAAGACTTTTGGAAAAGCATTCCAGGCAAAGCTGGTTGAGAGAATGCCAATAGTGTGCAAAGCTTCACTAAAATAATAGTGAAGAATCTAAAATCTAAAATATGTTTTGATTTGTTTAACACTTTTTTGGTTGCTACATGATTCCATATGTTACAGTTTTTCTCAGTCGCTTTGGTGCATTTCTTAGATTAAAAGTCCAATTCTTGATACTACTTGTACAAATTCCAAATCATCTAGTCACTTGTGCACATCATTAAAGCAAGTTCTTATTCCTTTGAACAAATTGCAATTGATAATGTACAAGTGTCAGCTTTTTTCCACATTATCAATTGCTCATGTCATGTTGATCAAAATATAGTAGATGGTTCTCTGTTGAATAGTCTTACCCCTCAAAACATCTAGGCATTAGTTCCTTGCATAAGCCATTACATGCAAAATTGTTGAACTATTTGTCATAAACTGCATGGTTTTACACATTTCTATTAGACCTTTTGTACAAAAACGTGATTTGATGAATTGTGCAGGTGAAATTGACCCTCACTCATGAAGGAATGTAAAGTGTTAGTTCAACCAACAATCAACCAGTTGTCTAAATTGCTCAAAGGTGCATCCCATGAAGAATCAATTGGCAAGCATATATAGACAGACCACAACACCGAGTTGCAATTTTCCAATAATGGATGGACCAGGAAACGAACAGGGTCAACAGCCAAGAGGAGGAAGAAGAGGAGCAAGGATGCATGGTGGAAGGCAAAACAGAGGAAGAGGCAGAAGAGGACACAGGCGCATATCTGATGACATAAGGGCCACTATTGTAGACCATGTTGTCAATCATGGCCTTACAATGGCTGAGGCGGGTCGAAGGGTGCAGCCGAATATTGGGAGATCAACCGTGTCCTCAATAGTTCAAACGTTTCGAAGAGAGAACAGGTATGTCCACCAATGTTACTGCATACTTCCTACAATGCTTCATATTACAGTAGTCCTCTTGTATTTCACAGAATAAAAATAGATGGACGGACGGGTGGACAGTCACATACAGAGACGGACGGACGGACAGACAGAAAGATCAACATCTTACAGTGCCTTCATTGGAATTTTTCACTGAGCTGCACAACCTTCTCCACATGTTCAGTGAAAGACATTGTCCTGATCCAGACAATTCTGTCTATTCACTCCTCAGCAAGGGAGAAATATGGGCCATTTGCTCGAGGCAAAGAAGACTTGGCATATGGTTTCAGGTTACAGAAATTCCTACCATAAAATGTCATGTACCCTGTCAATCCTGATTTAGCTAACATGTATCCTCAGAAAGCAATTCTGTCGATACATACAGTACGTACTGTATGTGTTGTCCTAGACCTAGAATATTCTTTCGCATTTTTGTGCTGTGAGCGTCATTAGTTCCGTTACCTTTACATCTTTTGCATATTTGGAATGCCTTGCACTATCTGACCGATCATCTCAGTTCATTAGCCGGAGCTCTTTTTCACAGAGTGCACATTCCCCAACAAACCTCCCACTGAGTGACAGAAAGACCAGTTTAGGTTGGGCTGTCTGAAAGGGTCAGAGAGGACACAAGAACAAAAGCAGTCACTCATCACAGGCGGCAGTCACTAGGGACTTGAGTCCAAAATTAGATTCATATTCATGTACCTGCACATTCTTGATTGATGCCTCAACACCTAAACAGCAATAAAAATGTATGAAAGGTCAAACATGTGAGTGCAGCTGATGGAGACAGAGGACAGCTGCTACGACCGGATAAGAAGTTCAACCTGTTCTGGCCATCCTCCCTTTACTGCTACACACGTTACTACTCAATGATCTATTGTTGTATTGGTTGTAATGTTGCAATGTTTTATTTCAAGGGTGGCCAACCATCCTCCTAGTGAGCTACTGGGTGTGCAGGCTTTTGTTCCAGCCCTCCTCTGACACAGCACATTCTACAAATCAAGCTGCTCAGCAGGACCTTGATAAGCAGACTAGGGTGTTTTTCAGGGCTGGATCAGAAGCCTGCATACCCAGTAGCGCTTCAGATGGATGGTTGACCACGTATTTTACACAGTAAAGTTGTCCGTAGAGCTCTGAGACAGGATTGTGTCGAGGCACAGATCTAGGGAAGGGTACCAAAAAATGCATGCAGCACTGAAGGTCCCCAAGAACACAGTGGCCTCCATCGTTCTTAAATGAAAGAAGTTTGGAACCACCAAGATTCTTCCTAGAGCTGGCCGCCCGGCCAAACTGAGCAATCGGGGGAGAATGGCCTTGCTCAGAGAGGTGACCAAGAACCTGATGGTCACTGTGACAGAGCTCTAGTGTTCCTCTCTGAAGATGGGAGAGCCTTCCAGAATGACAACCATTGCTGCAGCACTCCACCAATCAGGCCTTTATGGTAGAGTGGCCAGACAGAAGCCACTCCTCAGTAAAAGGCACATGACAACCCACTTAGAGTTTTCCAAAAGGCAGCTAAAGGACTCAGACCATGAGAAACACGATTCTCTG
Source organism: Oncorhynchus mykiss (assembly GCF_013265735.2). Lineage (NCBI taxonomy): Eukaryota > Metazoa > Chordata > Actinopteri > Salmoniformes > Salmonidae > Oncorhynchus > Oncorhynchus mykiss. Next base: position 19,539,205 of record NC_048583.1, on the reverse strand, counting down.
GTCAGATGAAACAAAGATTGAATTCTTTGGCCTGAATGCCCCGCGTCATGTCTGGAGGAAACCTGGCACCATCCTTACGGTGAAGCATGGTGGTGGCAGCATCATGCAGTGGGGATGTTTTCCAGCTGCAGGGACTGGGAGACTAGTCAGGATCGAGGCAAAGATGAACGAAGTACAAATCAAATCAAATCAAATTTGATCCCCAGAGAAATTTGATCCCCAGAGAGATGCTTGATGAAAACCTGCTCCAGAGTGCTCAGGACCTCAGACTGGGGCGAAGGTTCACTGTCCAACAGGACCGTAAGCACATGGCCAAGATAACGCAGGAGTGACTTCGGGACAAGTCTCAATGTCCTTGAAAGGCCAATGCTGTAATCGCTGACAAAGGTGCTTCAACAAGTATTGAGTAAATAGTCTGAATACTATTTCAGTTTCTTTTCTTCTAAAAAACTTTTCGGGGGGTCTGAATACTTTCCAAAGGTGCTTTACACCTGGTTTCTTGTGGTATACAGCTGCCACACAATTTTTCTCATACCACAAAAAGTACCACATAATGTAGTACCACCAAATTACCACACACAAAAACATAAAATAATCACAAATTCCTGTGCTAAAATGTCCCAAAATACACACAATGGCTTGATATCAGAAGAATACCACAGAACAGGTACCACCTGAATAGCCCAGACAACATTAAGACTACCACTGGAGAAGTACCACAGGAATACCTGACTGTATGTGGTAAAATTATCACAGGATTACCGCAATACATTTTTGTAAGGGATGTCAACACATAAATCTGGTATTTGTTTAAAAATAAATAAAAAATAAAGGTTGAATATAATATGTTTAGCCTCATACACAGTGCCTTGCGAAAGTATTCGGCCCCCTTGAACTTTGCGACCTTTTGCCACATTTCAGGCTTCAAACATAAAGATATAAAACTGTATTTTTTGTGAAGAATCAACAACAAGTGGGACACAATCATGAAGTGAAACGACATTTATTGGATATTTCAAACTTTTTTAACAAATCAAAAACTGAAAAATTGGGCGTGCAAAATTATTCAGCCCCTTTACTTTCAGTGCAGCAAACTCTCTCCAGAAGTTCAGTGAGGATCTCTGAATGATCCAATGTTGACCTAAATGACTAATGATGATAAATACAATCCACCTGTGTGTAATCAAGTCTCCGTATAAATGCACCTGCACTGTGATAGTCTCAGAGGTCCGTTAAAAGCACAGAGAGCATCATGAAGAACAAGGAACACACCAGGCAGGTCCGAGATACTGTTGTGAAGAAGTTTAAAGCCGGATTAGGATACAAAAAGATTTCCCAAGCTTTAAACATCCCAAGGAGCACTGTGCAAGCGATAATATTGAAATGGAAGGAGTATCAGACCACTGCAAATCTACCAAGACCTGACCGTCCCTCTAAACTTTCAGCTCATACAAGGAGAAGACTGATCAGAGATGCAGCCAAGAGGCCCATGATCACTCTGGATGAACTGCAGAGATCTACAGCTGAGGTGGGAGACTCTGTCCATAGGACAACAATCAGTCGTATATTGCACAAATCTGGCCTTTATGGAAGAGTGGCAAGAAGAAAGCCATTTCTTAAAGATATCCATAAAAAGTGTCGTTTAAAGTTTGCCACAAGCCACCTGGGAGACACACCAAACATGTGGAAGAAGGTGCTCTGGTCAGATGAAACCAAAATGTAACTTTTTGGCAACAATGCAAAACGTTATGTTTGGCGTAAAAGCAACACAGCTCATCACCCTGAACACACCATCCCCACTGTCAAACATGGTGGTGGCAGGATCATGGTTTGGGCCTGCTTTTCTTCAGCAGGGACAGGGAAGATGGTTAAAATTGATGGGAAGATGGATGGAGCCAAATACAGGACCATTCTGGAAGAAAACCTGATGGAGTCTGCAAAAGACCTGAGACTGGGACGGAGATTTGTCTTCCAACAAGACAATGATCCAAAACATAAAACAAAATCTACAATGGAATGGTTCAAAAATAAACATATCCAGGTGTTAGAATGGCCAAGTCAAAGTCCAGACCTGAATCCAATCGAGAATCTGTGGAAAGAACTGAAAACTGCTGTTCACAAATGCTCTCCCTCCAACCTCACTAAGCTCGAGCTGTTTTGCAAGGAGGAATGGGAAAAAATTTCAGTCACTCGATGTGCAAAACTGATAGACATACCCCAAGCGACTTACAGCTGTAATCGCAGCAAAAGGTGGTGCTACAAAGTATTAACTTAAGGGGGCTGAATAATTTTGCCAGCCCAATTTTTCAGTTTTTGATTTGTTAAAAAAGTTTGAAATATCCAATAAATGTAGTTCCACTTCATGATTGTGTCCCACTTGTTGTTGATTCTTCACAAAAAAATACAGTTTTATATCTTTATGTTTGAAGCCTGAAATGTGGCAAAAGGTCGCAAAGTTCAAGGGGGCCGAATACTTTCGCAAGGCACTGTACATTGCTAGCTCAACAATATATAGCTAGCTCAACATTATGTAAACAATGTCTGATTTGAGCTATTCTCTGCTTCAGATGTACAATGACAAGGGGTGCACTGTCTCCCCCCCCCCCCATCCAGTGATGCCATCATACTTTCGGCATATAGCATGCCATACGATAAGCCGCAAAATTAGTCCTGAGAGAGAGTGACAATCAAACAAACAGATTGGAGAGCTTATAACTGGACCAAAGGCAATGTTCATTTTAGAATACAACACAGAAACACAGACAAATTAGAGACACATCACCCCTTTAAAATGTATTAAATTGATATTTTCTGTCTCTGGCTGACACACAATACGCCATAACGTCAAACTGGAATAATTTTTTTACCAAAATTGTCCAAATTAAGAAAAAATGAAAAGTTGAAATGTATTCAACCCCTTTGTTATGGCAAGCCTAAAGTTCAGGCTTGCAGTAAAAAAGAGTTTCAGCCTTGATTTTTGAAAAACTAGCTAGAATTTGTAGTTTTTCTAGGTGGCTCCCATTTTGGCTGTGGTATTGTGGCGGGCATGGATGAGGGCGCGCACTTCGTTGATTATCTCCGGTAATGAACATACAATTCTCCGTCTTAAATTTGATCGTTTATTTACATATTATGGTACCTGAGGATTGATTAGGAACGTTGTTTGACTTGTTTGGATGAAGTTTATTGGTAACTTTTGGGATTCATTTGTATGCATTTTGAACGAGGGAAACCGGTGGTTTACTGAATCAAGCACGCCAAATAGACTGACTTTTTTGGGATATAAAGAAGGACTTTATCGAACAAAACAACCATTTGTTATGTAGCTGGGACCCTTGGGATTGCAAACAGAGGAAGATCTTCAAAGGTAAGTGATTTAATTTATCGCTATTTCTGACTTTCGTGAAGCTTCTGCTTGTTTGGATAATGTTTGTAATGCTTTTTTATGCGGGACGCTGTCCTCAGATAATTGCATGGTGTGCTTTTGCCATAAAACCTTTTTGAAATCTGACAAAGCTAAATGATACAGACCACAATGTTGTATGGAATGAGTAGTTTGTTTGCCCCCTAACTCTGGTATGTACACAGTGTTGTACCCTTGTTATTTTTTTCTTCATACATCAACTTTTTTTTTAAAGGGATTTCTAATCTTTTAAAATAATGGTCCACCCCAGAGATTTTTTTTAGCTATTGAACGTTTAAACCACAATAACCAGCATGTTGTTGAAATGTGTAAGCTAAAAATTATACTTGATGAGAAGGGTTGAGGTCTGAGCAGGAGGAATGAGGAAGTTCCTCATATTTATTATGTTTCATCATCGCCACTGCATCTCTACCTGGATTATAGGTAGGCTACCCAGTGGATATGCTTTTTGACAGGCATGAATGATGCTCAGCAATAGCAGCTGCCAAACAAGTCCTGCAAGTCTGAACAACCTAGCCTATAAATGGGTTAGAACCTCAATGGGTTGGACAAATTTCAAGTGCCATTCTTTGCCATCTTCCCAGAAGTTGTTCATCTTCAGTTCACAGAAAGCGAGGAGGATACGTTCTTTGTACATCATTTCTCATTTCATTAAGCTACAATCTGCAGGTCCTAGCTGACAACGTCTCGGATATAGGACGATTTATTCTCAGGTAAAATACTGCTGCAGTGAATTTGAGGGCCATGATTGCTTGTTCAAATTTCAAAGCATTTTATCTTCATGTTTCAAGACCCTGTAGACTTACCTTTGCAATTGAAAGCTGGCACATCTGCACCATCTGTTATTAACGGGTCATCTTCCAAAGACAACATAGCCAATTCATCCTGATGTACTTGTGGCAATTAAAGGCATGGTTGCATCTACAGGGTAAACCCATGTTTGACAGGATATTTGAATAGCGGGGCACAAAGATGTTGATATAGCCATTATTTCTCAAACCTCTCCTTCGGGGACGCCTGAACTGGTTTGATGATTAGTTGACAAATTAAATCAAGTGTGCAAGCTCTGGAATAAAGCAAACATATAGAGAGGCTAGGAGAGGTTTGAGAACCACTTATAGGCTATGGAATATTTGTGGTTTAATTGATATTTGGAATAACATCTGCAGTCATCTTTGACGTATTTCCTGTTGGTCAAACACATATTTCAGAAAACGTCCTTAATTGGGTCATAAAAGTATGTTTACATGCACACTAATCATTTGATAATAAACTGATTATGGAAATATACTGAACAAAAAGAAATGCAACATGCAACAATTTTCAAAGATTTTACTGAGTTACAGTTCATATGAGGAAATCAGTCAATTGAAATGAATTCAATTGGCCCTAATCTATGGATTTCACATGACTGGGAATACAGATATGCATATGTTGGTTACAGATACCTTGAAAAAAATAGATATCACAATGGGCCTCAGGATCTCGTTGCGGTATTTTTGTGCATACAAATTGCTAATCGATAAAATGTAATTGTGTTCGTTGTCCGTAGTTTATGCCTGCCTGCCCATACCATAACCCCACCGCCACCATGGAGCACTCTGTTCACAATGTTGGCATCAGCAAACCGCTCGGCCACACAACACCTTACACATGATCTGCCAAATTCTCTAAAACGACGTTGGAGGTGGCTTATGGTAGATAAATTAACATAAAATGATCTGCCAACAGCTCTGGTGTACATTCCTGCAGTCAGCATGCCAATTACATGCTAACTCAAAACTTGAGACATCAGTTTCATTGTGTTGTGTGACAAAACTGCACATTTTAGAGTGCCATTCTATTGTCTCCAGCACAAGGCGCTCCTGCTGTTTAATCAGCGTCTTGATAAGCCACAACTGTCAGGTGGATGGGTTATTTTGGCAAAGGAGAAATGCTAACTAACAGGGATGTAAACAATTTGTGCTCAAAATTTGAGAGAAATAATATCTTTGTGCGTCTGGAACATTTCTGGGATCTTTTATTTCAGCTCATGAAGCATGGGACCAACACTTTACATGTTGCATTTATATTTTTGTTCACTGCAGTATGGAAATAGTGATTTAAACACTTTACTTTGCTTAATCGGAATATCAGATTTCAAGGCAAGACCCAGATGCAGACCGTGTCGAAGTAACAATGTTCATTACAGCAACAGGGGCAAAGGTACAGGACAGTAGGCAGGCTCAGGGTCAGGTCAGGCAGAGGTCAGTAATCCAGAGGTGGGGCAAAGGTACAGGACGGCAGTCAGGGGCAGGGGCAGGCAGAGTGGTCAGGCGGGTGGGTACAGGGTCAGGACAGGCAAGTGTCAAAAACCAGGAGGACGAGAAAAGAGAGACTGGGGAAAAGCAGGAGCTGACACAAAAACGCTGGTTGGTTTTACAAACAAGACAAAAAGGCAACAGATAAACAGAGAACACAGGTAAAAACACACAGGGGATAATGGGGAAGATGGGCAACACCTGGAGGGGGGTGGAGACAATCACAAAGACAGGTGAAACAGATCAGGGTGTGACACTGTGTAAGGTCAAAATCGAATGATTTTATGGAAACTGTAGTGCGCTTCCACTATTTTGAGCCACCCTTTCCTCAACAGCCTCCTGTGCATCTTGAAGTAGTTTTCACATACTTATTTTATATGTCCCTGAACTCAGAATTTTAAAAGATAGAATGTTTAATTTGATTGATCATTTTCTCCATTCATCAAAAGTCTTATCACGTAGAGAGAGAGAGAAAGAGAGAGAGAGAGAGAGAGAGAGAGAGAGAGAGAGAGAGAGAGAGAGAGAGAGAGAGAGAGATTTGGCATTATCACGTATCTTCTCAAGACTGGTTCTGTGAGCTTTGTTCGAATGCCACACTATTCCCCCCAACAGATTTTAATGTGGCTATAAAATGGGTCTCATCTTTCAGCAGCACTGGGTGTTTGAAAGTGCAGTTATAGATGGCAAGAGAGATGGACCTAAAGCATTTCTGTTTCGGCCTCCTTTGCAGTTCTAGTCTCTTATGCGTTTTAAAGAGTATTTTAAATGTAGGAGTTGTAACAGCGTTCAGGACACCCACTGAGATAGGATCTTCAAAGATTACACAGTAACAAAGAATTGGAATGCTCAGGTTTGGATGTTATGTTTTGAAGTTCTGATCTGGCTGGATAAACTCATCGCTGTGTGTGTATATTACTGTCAGTAAAATACCAACCTATGGTTTGTCAATTGTAGTCAGCAGGAATTCTCTGTTGGAGTTTTGAGCTGTCACCCTTAGGTGTTGGGTCCCGGTGGTAATCCTTGAAGTCACAGATCCCTGCTTCATAACATTTAGAATTGCAAAATGCAGTTATCAACAAATCTACATAATTACTAATTTGTTTGGCTGCAAAGGCCAAACATATCTAATATTTGAATTTCAAGCCTTGCTTACATTTGTATACAAACACATATATATCTGTATTATGCATGGGAATACTTTGGAATAGATTTCCAAAATTAAAATCACTTGGAGCTGATTTGCTGGTATTTTTACAGTGTTATCTTCAACAATAAAATGTAATGGAGCAGAAAGTCCTTCAATAAGGGTTAATGTCATTTAAGATTTGATGTGCGTGGATTGATGTTGTACACCTCAACAGGGACGTGACGGATATGGAACCTCTGACGATTCTCCTTCTGCTAGCAGGTAATACACTGTGTGTGGGTAGTTGTGTGTGCATACATCAGTGTGTGTGTTTTGTGTGTGTGGGTGGGTGGGTGGGTGGTTGTGTGTGGGTATGTTCCTCAGGGGTTAAACCTCACAGGTTAAAATAGCTATTTGCTCATGAGGGGTTGCACAGCCACCTTTTACCACTATCGTTGGAAATAGTTCTGACTTTCTTTTTCTAACAGGACTAGTAGGGAAGACATCAGCAACGACCACAAGTGTTTGGGACAAAACAACAATTGGTAATGTACCTGTATATGTATCAACATTCCAACTACTTCAACACAATCCATTGCAAGGAAACCCCAATTGATAAATGTGACCACACCATATGCAGTCAAAAATCCCTGCTTCCTAACATTTAGAATTGCAAAATGCAGTTATTATTAACAAAGCTACCGAACAATGCCTCAAAGAGATGCTACCAAGTGGTTAGGATAAACGTAGAAAACGAAGCCACACAAAAAAACAAGCCTGCATTCAATTCATTGCCACTTGCGGGTGGTGTGATTTCAGGCTGAGTGCCACCAGATACCAACAGTACGTAAACACTTGGACAAAATAGTTGGTAGCTGGAGTACTTGTCTTATCTTTGCATGCAAAATTTACTTTGGATCCCACTTCACAATAAGTGTCCCGAATACCTTTACATGGTAGTTACATACAGTAAATTTGTAAAGTATTAAGACCCCTTGACCTTTTCCACATTTTGTTACGTTACAGCCTTATTCTAAAATTGTTTTTTTAATCATCAATCTACACACAATACCCCATAATGACAAAGCAAAAACAGGTTTTTAGAAATTTTTGCAAATTTAGTAAAATAAATGCAAAACTGATGTATTCAGACCATTTACTCAGTACTTTGTTGAAGCACCTTTGGCAGCAATTACAGCCTTGACTCTTCTAGGGTATGACACTACAAGCTTGGCACATATGTATTTGGGGAGTTTCTCCCATTCTTCCTTGTTGAGCGGCCTTTCAGATTATGTCGATATAGGACTCGTTTTAATGTGGATATAGATACTTTTGTACCTGTTTCCTCCAGCATCTTTACAAGGTCCTTTACTGTTGTTCTGGGATTGATTTGCACTTTTCGCACCAAAGTGCGTTCATCCCTAGGAGACAGAACACGTCTCTTCCCGAGCGGTATGACGGCTGCGTGGTCCCATGGTGTTTATACTTGCGTACTATTGTTTGTACAGATGAACTTGGTACCTTCAGGCGTTTGTAAATTGCTCCCAAGGATGACTCAGACTTGTGGAGGTCTAACATTTTATTTCTGAGGTCTTTGCTGATTTAATTTGATTTTCCCATGATGTCAAGCAAAGAGGCACTGAGTTTGAAAGCCTTGAAATACATCCACAGGTACACCTCCAATTGACTCAAATGATGTCAATTAGCCTATCAGAAGCTTCTAAAGCCATGACATCATTTTCTGGAATTTTCCAAGCTGTTTAAAGGCACAGTCAACTTAGTGTATGTAAACTTCTGACCTACTGGAATTACAGTGAATTGTAAGTGATACAGTGAATTATAAGTGAAATAATCTGTCTGTATACAATTGTTGGAAAAATTATTTGTGTCATGCACGAAGTAGATGTCCTAACCGACTTGTCAAAACTATAGCTGGTTAACAAAAACATTTGTGGAGTGGTTGAAAAACAAGTTTTAATGACTCAGCGTATGTAAACTTCCGACTTCAACTGTAGGTATTCCTCTTTTCCAGATGGGATAGGGCAGTGTGCAGTGTGATGGCGATTGCATCGTCTGTGGACCTATTGGGGTGGAATGCAAATTGGAGTGGGTCTAGGGTCCAGGTAGGGTGGAGGTGATATGATCCTTGACTAGTCTCTCAAAGCACTTCATGATGACAGAAGTGAGTGCTACGGGGCGATAGTCATTCAGCTCAGTTACCTTTGCCTTCTTGGATACAGGAACAATGGTGGCCATCTTGAAGCATGTGGGGACAGCAGACTGGGATAGGGAGAGATTGAATATGTCCGTAAACACACCAGCAAGCTCGTCTGCGCATGCTCTGAGGACACAACTAAGGATGCCGTCAGGGCCGGCAGCCTTGCGACTGTTAACACGTTCAAATGTCTTACTCACGTCGACCACAGAGAAGGATAGCCCACAGTCCTTTGTAGTGGGCCATGTCGGTGGCACTGTATTAGCAACCACTGTGGCTTCAGCAGTAAATACTGTTTCATTTCCCACTAAGCGGGTATTTAACAATATCAGCTCAGTCCCTGAGCCCAGTGCTGTGGCAGCCATGATGGTAGAGGCAGTTTCAAGCAACAGCTCTAATTTCTCTCTCCCAATGAGCACAGACTCCATTGTGGCTACAAGTAGGACTCAAATATTATTTGCACTTGTTGTTCATTACAGATTCACTGGTACTACTTTGTTATAATACATCATTTAATTATAGCTTGCATACGCAAGGGATGGTTAATTCAATGCTCTGCAATTCTATTAAAATAGATCACAATGTGGGAGGTGTGATACGGTCCCAAAGAGGGAGCTGAGGTGGAGTAGGTCATTTCCATTGAACTATGCAGCCTTGAGTTGATAATCGGTCTTTTATTTTTTACCATAGCTGTTTCTACATCAACCTCAGATGCGGCTAAAACAACTACAGCCGTCTCCACAGCTCCCACAACAGCCCCAGCTACTTCCAAAACAACCACATCAGCTCTCACAACGACCATAACTGTTGCTCCATCTATAACAGATGCGACAAAATCAACTACAGACATCCTCACAACAACCACAGATGCTCTTACAACAACTACAGCCATCCCCACAACAACCATAGCAGCTCCCACAACAACCACAGCAGCTCTCACAACAACCACGGCTGCTGCAACATCAACAACCAGCCCCACAACATCCACGGCTGTTGCAACATCAACAACCATCCCCACAACAACCACAGATGCTCTTACAACAACGACAGCCATCCCCACAACAACCCCAGCTTCTCCCACAACAACACCAGCAGCTCCCATAACAACCACAGCTTCTTCCCCAACATCCACAGCTGCTCCCACAACAACCACAACTGCTTCCACAACGACCAGAGCTGATTCCATAACAACCACAGCATCACCAATGACAACTACAGCTGCAGGTACAACAACTACAGCTGCACCCACAACAACCACTGTAGCTCACACAACAACCACAGCTGCAGTTACCACAACCTCAGCTGCTACGACAACAATAGCAGATCCCACAACAACCACATCTGCTCCCACAACAACCCCAGCTGCTCCCACAACAACAGCAGCACCAACGTCAACTACAGCTGAATCTACAACAACAACAGCTGCACCCACAACAACCACTGCAGCTCACACAACAACCACAACTGCTCCCACAACAACTACAGCTGCACCCACAACAACAGCAGCACCAACGTCAACTACAGCTGGATCTACAACAACAACAGCTGCACCCACAACAACCACTGCAGCTCACACAACAACCCCAGCTGTTCCCACAACAACAATAGCAGATCCCACAACAACCATAACTGCTCCCACAACAACCATAACTGCTCCGACAACAACCCCAGCTGCTCCCACAACAACAGCAGCACCAACGACAACTACAGCTGCGGCTACAACAACAACAGCTGCACCCACAACAACCACTGCAGCTCACACAACAACCACAGCTGAAGTTATCACAAACACAGCTGCTGCTACGACAACAATAGCAGATCCCACAACAACCATAGCTTCTTCCCCAACAACCGTAGCTGCTCCCACATCAACTACAGCTGCACACACAACAACCACTGTAGCTCACACAACATCCACAGCTGCAGTTACCACAACCACAGCTGCTACGACAACAATAGCAGATCCCACAACAATCACAACTGCTCCCACAACAACAGCAGCACCAACGACAACTACAGATGTGGCTACAACAACTACAGCTGCACCCACAACAACCACTGTAGCTCACACAACAACCACAGCTGCAGCTACGTCAACAATAGCAGATCCCACAACAACCACAACTGCTCCCACAACAACCCCAGCTGCTCCCACAACAACAGCAGCACCAACGTCAACTACAGCTGAATCTACAACAACAACAGCTGCACCCACAACAACCACTGCAGCTCACACAACAACCACAACTGCTCCCACAACAACCCCAGCTGTTCCCACAACAACAATAGCAGATCCCACAACAACCACAACTGCTCCCACAACAACCCCAGCTGCTCCCACAACAACAGCAGCACCAATGTCAACTACAGCTGAATCTACAACAACAACAGCTGCACCCACAACAACCACTGCAGCTCACACAACAACCACAGCTGCAGTTCTCACAACCACAGCTGCTGCTACGTCAACAATAGCAGATCCCACAAAAACCACAACTGCTCCCACAACAACCCCAGCTGCACCCACAACAACAATAGCAGATCCCACAACAACCACAACTGCTCCCACAACAACCCCAGCTGCTCCCACAACAACAGCAGCACCAACGTCAACTACAGCTGAATCTACAACAACAACAGCTGCACCCACAACAACCACTGCAGCTCACACAACAACCACAACTGCTCCCACAACAACCCCAGCTGTTCCCACAACAACAATAGCAGATCCCACAACAACCACAACTGCTCCCACAACAACCCCAGCTGCTCCCACAACAACAGCAGCACCAACGTCAACTATAGCTGAATCTACAACAACAACAGCTGCACCCACAACAACCACTGCAGCTCACACAACAACCACAACTGCTCCCACAACAACCCCAGCTGTTCCCACAACAACAATAGCAGATCCCACAACAACCACAACTGCTCCCACAACAACCCCAGCTGCTCCCACAACAACAGCAGCACCAACGACAACTACAGCTGCGGCTACAACAGCAACAGCTGCACCCACAACAACCACTGCTGCAGTTATCACAACCACAGCTGCTGCTACGACAACAATAGCAGATCCCACAACAACCATAGCTTCTTCCCCAACAACCGTAGCTGCTCCCACATCAACTACAGCTGCTCCCACAACAACCACGGCTGCTGAAACATCAACAGCCATCCACACAACATCCACGGCTGCTGCAACAACCACAGCCATCCCCACAACAACTACAGCCATCCCCACAACAACCCCAGCTGCTCCCACAACAACCACATCAGGTCTCACAACAACCACAGCCATCCCCACAACAACCACGGCTGCTGCAACATCAACAACCATCGCCACAACATCCACGACTGCTGCAACATCAAAAATCATCCCCATAACAACCACAGATTCTCTTACAACAACCACAGCCATCCTCACAACAGCTACAGCCATCCCCACAACAACCCAAGCAACTCCCACAACAACCAGAGCAGCTCTCACAACAACCACAGCATCTCTCACAACATCCACGGCTGCTGCAACATCAACAACCGTCCCCACAACAACCACAGATGGTCTTGCAACAACCACAGCCAACCCCACAACAACTACAGCCATCCCCACAACAACACCAGCTGCTCCCACAACAACCACAGCAGCTCTCACAACAACCACAGCCATCCCCACAACAACTCCAACTTCTCCCACAACAACCATAGCAGCTCACATAACAACCACAGGTTCTTCCCCAACATCCACAACTGCTCCCACAACAACCACAGCTGCAGTTCCCACAACCACAGCTGCTTCCACAACGACCAAAGCTGATTCCATAATAACCACAGCATCACCAATGACAACTACAGCTGCAGGTACAACAACTACAGCTGCACCCACAACAACCACTGTAGCTCACACAACAACCACAACTGCAGTTACCACAACCACAGCTGCTAAGACAACAATAGCAGATCCCACAACAACCACAACTGCTCCCACAACAACCCCAGCTGCTCCCACAACAACAGCAGCACCAACGACAACTACAGATGCGGCTACGACAACTACAGCTGCACCCACAACAACCACTGCAGCTCACACAACAACCACAGCTGCAGTTATCACGACCACAGCTGCTGCTACGACAACAATAGCAGATCCCACAACAACCACAACTTCTCCCACAACAACCCCAGCTGCTCCCACAACAACAGCAGCACCAACGACAACTACAGCTGCGGCTACAACAACAACAGCTGCACCCACAACAACCACTGCAGCTCACACAACAACCACAGCTGCAGTTATCACAACAACAGCTGCTGCTACGACAACAATAGCAGATCCCACAACAACCATAGCTTCTTCCCCAACAACCTTAGCTGCTCCCACATCATCTACAGCTGATCCCACAACAACCACGGCTGCTGCAACATCAACAACCATCCCCACAACATCCACGGCTGCTGCAACATCAACAACCATTCCCACAACAACCACAGATGCTCTTACAACAACCACAGCCATCCCCACAACAACTACAGCCATCCCCACAACAACTACAGCCATTCCCACAACAACTACAGCAGCTCTCACAACAACCACAGCCATCCCCACAACAACTACAGCCATTCCCACAACAACCACAGCAGCTCTCACAACAACCACAGCCATCCCTACAACATCCACGACTGCTGCAATATCAACAACCATCCCCACAACAACCACAGATGCTCTTACAACAACCACAGCCATCCCCACAACAACTACAGCCATCCCCACAACAACCCCAGCTGCTCCCACAACAACCACAGCAGCTCTCACAACAACCACAGCCATCCCCACAACAACCACGGCTGCTGCAACATCAACAACCATCCCCACAACATCCACGGCTGCTGCAACATCAACAACCATCCCCACAACAACCCCATCTTCTCCCACAACAACCACAGCAGCTCCCATAACAACCACAGCTTCTTCCCCAACATCCACAGCTGCTCCCACAACAACCACAACTGCTTCCACAACGACCAGAGCTGATTCCATAATAACCACAGCATCACCAATGACAACTACAGCTGCAGGTACAACAACTACAGTTGCAGGTACAACAACCACTGTAGCTCACACAACAACCACAGCTGCAGTTACCACAACCACAGCTGCTACGACAACAATAGCAGATCCCACAACAACCACATCTGTTTTCACAACAAATACACCTGCTCCCACAACATCAGCAGCACCAACGACAACTACAGCTGCGGCTACAACAACTACAGCTGCACCCACAACAAACACTGCAGCTCACACAACAACCACAGCTGCAGTTACCACAACCACAGCTGCTGCTACGACAACAATAGCAGATCCCACAACAACGACAACTGCTCCCACAACAACCCCAGCTGCTCCCACAACAACAGCAGCACCAACGACAACTACAGATGTGGCTACAACAACAACAGCTGCACCCACAACAACCACAGCCATCCCCACAACAACCCCAGCTTCTCCCACAACAACCACAGCAGCTCCCATAACAACTACAGCTTCTTCCCCAACATCCACAGCTGCTCCCACAACAACCACAACTGCTTCCACAACGACCAGAGCTGATTCCATAATAACCACAGCATCACCAATGACAACTACAGCTGCAGGTACAACAACTACAGCTGCACCCACAACAACCACTGTAGCTCACACAACAACCACAGCTGCAGTTACCACAACCACAGCTGCTACGACAACAATAGCAGATCCCACAACAACCACATCTGTTTTCACAACAACTACAGCTGCACCCACAACAACCACTGCAGCTCACACAACAACCACAGCTGCAGTTACCACAACCACAGCTGCTGCTACAACAACAATAGCAGATCCCACAACAACCACAACTGCTTCCACAACAACCCCAGCTGCTCCCACAACAACAGCAGCAGCACCAACGACAACTACAGCTGCGGCTACAACAACAACAGCTGCACCCACAACAACCACTGCAGCTCACACAACAACCACTGCTGCAGTTATCACAACCACAGCTGCTGCTACTACAACAATAGCAGATCCCACAACAACCATAGCTTCTTCCCCAACAACCACAGCTGCTCCCACAACAACCGTAGCTGCTCCGACATCAACCACAACTGCTCCCACAACGACCAGAGCTGATTCCATAACAACAGCAGCAGCACCAACGACAACTACAGCTGCGGCTACAACAACTACAGCTGCATCCTCAACAACCACTGTAGCTCACACAACAACCACAGCTGAAGTTACCACAACTGCTGCCACGACAACAATAGCAGATCCCACAACAACCACAGCTGCTCCCTTAACAACCACTGCTGCTCGTATAACAACTGCAACTACACCCACAACAACCATATCTTCTCCCACAACAACCACATTTGCCCCCATAGCAACAGCAGCTGCTGCAATAACAACCACAGTTGCATCAACAACAACCACAGCCATCCTCACCACAACCACAGCCGCTCCCACAACAACCACAGCTGCTGCTACGCCAACTACAGCTGCTCCAGCAACAACCACAGCTGCTCTGATCAAAGCTACCACAACACCGGCACCTCCACCACCGGAGGTGAAGTTGGAGTTCAAATTAGAGCAAAACTTCACGGCAGACTTGAATAATACATCTTCAGCAGAGTTCCATGCATTAGCAACCATTGTGGCTACAGCGGTAATTTCAGTTTTATATTCTTTAAAAAAAAAATACTGTTCATATTTAGTAGTACTTTCTGTCAGGTTCATAAAGAGGGATATTATCCCCCAAATAAGTTTTCATATTTGCCATTATGTCAGACACTTTCCCTCAAATTGTGCATGTCAACATTTAAGTTTTCGAGATAAATTGCTAAAATTGGTTATATTACATTTACAGTTGGACACAGTTTACCAAAACAAATATGGATCCCGTTTCAATCGCACAGAGGTCCTAGGTTTCAGGTAGGTAGTTATTCTTGAGTTTGTATTTTTACTTAGGGCCATTCTTGGAATTAATTTTAAGATAGACATTGTATTCATCAATTATTTTTACGGTAAATTATTAATTTGTGTAAGTGTTCATAATTGTCATAGCATTTAAATATGAATCTGATTTACTGACGGTATCATATTAATTGTTTTTCATTTGGTTGGTTTCCAGTGAAGGTTCGGTTGTGGTAGACGCTAAGCTGATATTTAACAATGCCAGCTCAGTCCCTGAGTCCAGTGCGGTGGTCACAACTTTGACAGAGAGTGTCTCAAGCAACAGCTCTAATTTTTCTCTCCCATTGAACACAGCTTCTATCACAGCAACAAGTATGACACCTTCATTTTCTAAATTCTGAACTCTTAGTAACTCAATATTTCCCTGCACTCTCTCTACCTCATGTTCGTAAAATACCAAGTTATCATACAGCTGCACTTCTTTATATGTCTGCATTTTACTTTTCTATGTTTCATTATATTATATTAATTATATTGATCTGGTCTCTATATCACTTAACTGTTCAACATTATAAGCACATTATGACAACTGACACAAATTCCTGTAAACAATTGTTGATTGGATATTAAAGCCATCTATTCTATCTTTTCATGTTCCAATATAATTCTGATAGTTAACAATGATCAGATGTTGTTGAAGCTGTGTGCAATGCTTAATGTTTTATAGAAGACCTATTTTCTTTGAGACCAGTACATCTTCTATTATACGTACATCATGACGTCTGATGATTTGCTGTCTTCCAGGAGTTGTTTCAACCCCAGCTCCAACTACTACTTCTACTCCGGTTCCTCCAATGTCAACAGTGTATATGGTCGTGCACGCAACGTCCGCCCCTTTGAACATGTCAATGCAGCACATTACAGGGAATGCAACTTCGGCCCCCTCAAACGTGTCAACTACAAACACGGTAGTTGACACGGTACTCAACACAACAGCCCCTGCAACGAACGCAGTAGTCAATGCAACGGCACCTCCAACTACTCCAGTAGTCAATGCAACAGCTCCTCCAACTACCACAGTAGTAAATGCTACTGTAGCTCCAACCGCTCCGGTAACCAATTTGACCGAAACACCAAATATCCCAGTACCAACTATCCAAGTACCAACTACCCAAGTGCCAACTACAAAGACAGCCCCAGCAACAGAGGAGCCATTGACCAGCCCTCAACTGTCACTGCAGTTCAGCCTGACATCTAACTTTACTAGCTCTCTGAGCAACAGCAGTTCACCAGAGTTCCTGGCATTGGCTAAACAAGTGTCTACACAGGTAACTTACATTTGATTTCATTTTACCAAAGATAGTGCCCTTAGTTTTCTTGAAAGGCGCTTCAGAAAATCATAACCATGATTATCGTTGTCATAATTCATCATATGGCATCTTGATACCAGCCACACATGGTTGAATTGTTAATATAATATAACTTTTAATTCTGTATCCACTTTTTTCAGCTGGATAACTTGTTCAAGGCTGAATTTGGAGCCAGATTTATTCAAACTGTTGTCAATAGATTCCGGTGGGTACATGATTATAATTTGAATGACTTTGAAACAGTGTGGATGAAGAAAAATAACATTTCTATGAATATTGTTATTTAGTATGCCTTGGGACGGGTTCTTACTGAAGTAACGCTTTCAAAAGATATTTTTAAAAAACATATTATTTTCAGGTCAGGATCAATTGTGGTGGAGTCTACGTTGATATTCAACAACATCAGCTCAGTGCCTAACACTAGCCTGTCAGCACAAACTTTACAAACTGCCATTACTTCCAACACCTCTGGCCTGACCTTGCCTGTTAATTCATCGTCCATTGTGGTCACGCGTAAGACAATTCACCAACACATCACTTTACTTTTTCTCATACACTACTTTATTGCAATATGTAAACATTTCATTGAATGTTGCAATTTTGCAGGCACTACTACAATGACTACTGCAGCTCCAACCGCAGCAACCACCACCGTTGCAGCAAGTGCTGCTCCAACTGCAGCAAGTGCTGCTCCAACTGCAGCCACTGCTGCTCCAACTGCAGCAAGTGCTGCTCCAACAGCAGCCACTGCTGCTCCAACTGCAGCAAGTGCTGCTCCAACAGCAGCCACTGCTGCTCCAACTGCAGCAAGTGCTGCTCCAACTGCAGCCACTGCTGCTCCAACTGCAGCCACTGCTGCTCCAACTGCAGCCACTGCTGCTCCAACAGCAGCCACTGCTGCTCCAACAGCAGCCACTGCTGCTCCAACTGCAGCCACTGCTGCTCCAACTGCAGCCACTGCTGCTCCAACAGCAGCCACTGCTGCTCCAACAGCAGCCACTGCTGCTCCAACTGCAGCCACTGCTGCTCCAACTGCAGCCACTGCTGCTCCAACTGCAGCCACTGCTGCTCCAACTGCAGCCACTGCTGCTCCAACTGCAGCCACTGCTGCTCCAACTGCAGCCACTGCTGCTCCAACTGCAGCTGTCACCACGCCACCCCCAACAGTGGCCACCACCACCAACGCTGCTCCGGCGGCAGCCACCACCACTGCTGTCGCATCAACTGATCCCCCATCTTCTAGTGAAGGAACCCTGAGTCTTCGGTTTAGCCTCAACCAGATGTTCACCTCAGATCTTGCCAACTCGTCCTCTTCAGCATTCAAGGCTCTGGCTGGCACAGTGGTCTCGGAGGTAAGTATCCAGAGCCCTTTTCATCAATATACACCACACCAGAGAGACTAGATATGAGTGGGTATCCTATTGTTAGATAGAACCAAAGATTATTCAGTATGAATATATCGTACTCTGGGACCTCCCCATCCAGACTTTTTTACGGTCTTCTTAGTGGACATGAACCCTTGTGCCTGCCTAACAGCTGCTATGGGCAACAGCGAGTGCAATGCGCACAACATGGGAAACATTTACAGTTTTGCATGTCAGTAATCAAGTCTTCAAGGTACATAACTTTTAAAATGCAGAAATACATCCAGAATTTTCTCGCCAATTTTGTGGTATCAAATTGGTAGTTACAGTCTTGTCCCATCACTGCAACTTCCGTATGGACTCGGGAGAGGCGAAGGTCGAGAGCCGTGCGTCCTCCGAAACACGACATAGCCAAACCGCACTGCTTCTTGACACAATGCCCTATTAACCCGAAACCGGCCGCACCAATGTGTCGGAGGAAACACCATACACCTGGCAACCCTGTCAGCGTGCGCGATGGGACAAGGACATCCTGGCCGGCCAATCCCTCCCCTATCCCGGACGACGCTGGGCCAATTGTGCGTTGCCAAATGTTTTATTTATTTTTTACCTTTATTTAACTAGGCAAGTCAGTGGGCTCCCCTGCATTTTTTCAACATTTTGTTAAAAATTGCGCAACATTTCAACGTCCTGCTACTCATGCCAGGAATATAGTATATGCATATGATTAGTATGTGTGGATAGAAAACACTCTGAAGTTTCTAAAACTGGTTAAATCATGTCTGTGACTATAACAGAACGTGAACAGCAAGCGAAATCCCAAGAAAAACCTGGTCACAAAAAAAGAAAAGGATTCATCCGCCAGTCTCTGAATTGTCTATGGCAAGAGAAAATAGATGGCGACGAGTTGACAGTTCCTACAGCTTCCACACGATGTCGCCAGTACTGTCAATTTCAATGGTTTTAATCCTGGGTGGAATGAGAAATAGGCCCTTCCTGTCATCCAGTACACAGGAAGAGTTTTATGGGAGAGAGACAATGGACGATGATTTCAAGAGTAGCTGCTATTGAATACAGATCGCCCCGTGATCAATTTGATCGATTATTAACGTTTACAAATACCTAAAGTTGGGTTACAAAAGTAGTTTGAAGTGTTTTGTCAAAGTTTATAGGCAACTTTTTTAATTTAAAAAAATGACGTTGCGTTTTGGAACGGTGCTTTTCCATGGATCAGACGGGCTGTATAAATGGACATTTTGGGTATACATGGACGGATTTAATCGGGAAAAAGACCCAATTGTGATGTTTATGGGACATATGCCAACAAAGAAGCTCGTCAAAGCTTTTTCTGCGTTTTGTGTAGCGCCGGCTACGCTAATTATTTTGTTTACGTCCCCTTCAGGTATTTCGGGGTGTTGCATGCTATCAGATAATAGCTTCTCATGCTTTCGCCGAAAAGCATTTTAAAAATCTGACATGTTGGCTAGATTCACAACGAGTGTAGCTTTAATTCAGTACCCTGCATGTGTGTTTTAATGAAAGTTTGAGTTTTATCGAGTACTATTAGCATTTGGCACTTCCATTTCCTGTTGACTAGGTGGGACGCTAGCGTCTCACATGGCTCTAAGAGGTTTTAAGAACAAATTCTTATTTTCAATGACGGCCTAGGAACAGTGGGTTAACTGCCTGTTCAGGGGCAGAACAACAGACCTTGTCAGCAGAACAACAGACCTTGTCAGCTCAGGGGTTTGAACTTGCAACCTTCCGGTTACTAGTCCAACGCTCTAACCACTAGGCTACCCTGCTGCCCTAAATTTGGCTCCTGGTTACGGCCGGCTGTGACAGAGCCTGGACTCGAACCAGGATCTCTAGTGGCACAGCGCCTTAGACAACTGCGCCACTCAGGAGGCCCAGCACTGTGAGTTCTGGCCCTGTTTACATTTTTACGCGAATGATGTTAAGCTTTGCTAATCGTATTTAAATCTTTCAATGCAGGTGAACAAGATTTTTGTTAACACCCTAAGCTTCAATCGTTCCATTGTCAACTCATTCAAGTAAGTATGAATTCTCATTACTGACTGACTGACTTAAAAACTTTGATGATGACAGCAATGATGATAATGATTTCTGTGGGTTGTCCATTTTCTTTCCTAGGAGTGGCTCCGTAGTTTCCAACATGACACTCGTGTTCAGTAACAAATATTCGGTTCCCAGTGCAAGCAGCGCACAGGCAACTTTCACCAGCAGTTCCACCTCCCTGAACATCCTACAGGGCAGCGTCAGTGTTGGTAAGTATTCATCGTCACCATACTACACATCTGTAAGAGCAAAGTCAACATTTGAACAGAAACATTAAAAGACATTCCCCTTTTATCATCCAGTGAACCATATCTTTATTGTTCCTACTTTTTCAGAGTCATCAGTCAATTCAGGAAGTGCTCCCCGACCCACTGCCTTCTGTCTGTCTGCCTTGCCTCTCACGTTGGCACTGCTAATGGTACAGTTGCTGGGTAACTAATAGCTTGTGTCATAGCTGCTGTGGCATTGGCTTGACCAATGAACTTGACCAATTTTGACCAATTTTCCAGCTCTCATAGAGACACCCTTAAGATGAATGACCTGCTTTGGCAGAAGAATGCACAATGGACTGTACCTGTGTTAATTACAAAATAAATATGTATTTCATGTACATACCCCCAAGTACACAAAAACAAAAACACACCTAAATGTACTTTTTGATGTCAAGTATAATATTTGTGACATTCCTTAAGAATTCGTGTTGTTTTTTTTCTGCTTATGAGTATTGATATTCATAGTATTGATAATTAAGGGATAAAACAAAGGTATGGATTTTTTTTGACAAACCAATGCTAAAATGTATGCAGCAAGGTAAAATGCCTATACCTTATCTTTCAAGTGACTATACTTATCCATATAGGCTCTCAAAGACATTACTTATTTATTTGGAGCTTGCACATGTTTTATCTGTTAGATTTATATGGAAAATAACTTAAAAAATGAGAACCTTTCCTGCAACATGAGACATCCAAATCCTATTGTATAATTTGTTTGCTTTTGTGTTGCCTTTTTAATTATGAACTGCTTGTAACTACTACATTTAACTACTACATTTAACTACTGCATTTAACTACTGCATTTAACTACTACATTTAACTACTGCATTTAACTACTACATTTAACTACTGCATTTAACTACTACATTTAACTACTGCATTTAACTACTGCATTTAACTACTGCATTTAACTACTACATTTAACTACTGCATTTAACTACTGCATTTAACTACTGCATTTAACTACTGCATTTAACTACTACATTTAACTACTACATTTAACTACTGCATTTAACTACTACATTTAACTACTGCATTTAACTACTACATTTAACTACTACATTTAACTACTGCATTTAACTACTACATTTAACTACTGCATGTAACTACTGCATTTAACTACTGCATTTAACTACTACATTTAACTACTACATTTAACTACTGCATTTAACTATTGCAGACCAAATACCTTTATGATATTTACTTTGAGTTATTTTGGGTATATCACTGAAGTGTCAAAGTGGCCGAGGAACTAATGCGGACCACTGCCCTGTTTTAAAAACATTGTAACTCAGTACCTTGTTAATAATATTCAATCCAGTATGTAAAACCCATAGAAGTACATTTTCTTCATTACTGTTTTAATATAATTATATTTTGGGTCATTTAAGTGCGTTGAATAATTCATTTATAAATCATTTACAATATGAGTTACCATGTGAGTAACAACTTACAAGCATGCACCCCAAATGATGTAATGAACAGTAATCATATATTTATACTGAACAAAACATATAAAACGCAAAGTCCCATGTTTCATGAGCTGAAATAAAAGATCCCCAAATTTGTTAACATCCCTGTTAGTGAGCATTTCTCATTTGCCAAAATAATCTATCCCCCTAACGGGTGTGGCACACTTTACATGTTGCGTTTATATTTTTGTTCAGTATACCTATTAAATTAACATTTTGAATTAAACATTAAATCAACTTTTTTATTTATTTCAGAAAGTACTGTTCCAATTGATAAACACAGTAGAAACTGGTGACTTGCACACAACATTGAAATATACCAGTTCATATTCTGAGCGATACCATCAATATGAATAATACATCAAGTTAGTTTAGAAAATGTGAGGTGTTTTTGCAATACGGTCATTCAAATTATACAATAGCTAATGCAACATATGGACTATAAAACTAAATGGGGATATCAACGACAGCAGGGGAAAGTGTGTAGACAGATCCTAATTTAACCAGGAAGTAAGAGCATGATTTGGTGGCAAGTTCATTGGAAAAGACCATGAATCCATCAAATACATAAAAGGCAAGTGGTTAAAGATTAAATGAGAAACACACAGCGTCATACACACCGCATGAGAACTATGCAGCTTCTGAGCAATACAGACGTAGATCTCGCTTGATCAAAACCAATAACGCAAATATATATATATATATATATATATATATATATATAAACAAACCTCCAATCATGCTCCTTAATTAATGGCATGAAATTGTCTCTAAGTTTTGTACTGTAAGTGTTGTCACATCCTTTAGTGTCTTTTATGTATTATTCAAATGTTACTTGTTCTTTGCTTGTTAATATTTGCATATTGTCGTGTCAATCTGTCACGTTCGTCATAAAGATCGGACCAAGGCTCAGGGTGGTATGCGTTCATTCTCTTTTTAATGAATGAACAAAAACAACAAACAACCAAACGAAACGTGAAGCTATATAAACTAGTGCTGACAGGCAAGGAAACATAGACAAGATCCCACAACTAACAATGGGGGAAATGGCTACCTAAATATGATCCCCAATCAGAGACAACGATAAACAGCTGTCTCTGACTGGGAACCATATCATGCCAACATAGACATACAAAACCCTAGATGACAAAACCCCTAGACATACAACAACTACAGTACCCACCCTAGTCACACCCTGACCTAACCAAAATATATAGAAAAACAGAGAATCTAAGGTCAGGGCGTGACACAATCACTCCACAAAATAAGTTTCCTCACATGGAAATAAAGTGAATAAAGTATAAATAACTTACGAAGTAAATAGTCATTTATTAATTAAATTCTAATACCCTGAGTTTGACAACACACTGTGAAAAATGATTCAGGTGGTTATTTTGACATACAATCCATCCAATTTTTTTTACTTGAACATAATTAGTGCTGTACCTCCACAAGTCTGGTTGGGTACATTTTGGCCCATTCCTCCTGACAGAGCTGGTGTAACTGAGTCAGGTTTGTTTTTCAATTCTGCCCACACATTTTCTATAGGATTGAGGTCAGGGCTTTGTGAGGGCCACTCCAATAGCTTGACTTTGTTGTCCTTAAGCCACTTGGTGGTACATTCAGGGATTTGGAAATGTGCTTCCAAGGATGAACCAGACTTGTGGAAGTCTAGAATTTTTGGACTTGGCTGATTCTCTTGATTTTCCCATGATGTCAAGCAAAGAGTCACTGAGTTTGAAGGTAGGCCTTGAAATACATCCACAGGTACACCTCCAATTGACTCAAATTATATCAATTAGCCTATCAGAAGCTTCTAAAGCCATGACATCATTTTCTGGAATTTTCCAAGCTGTTTAAAGGCACAGTCAACTTAATGTATGTAACCTTCCACCCACTGGAAATGTGATATAGTGAATTATAAGTGAAATAATCTGTCTCTAAACAATTGTAGAAAAATTGATTTGTGTCATGCACAAAGTAGATGTCCTAACCAACTTGACAAAACTATAGTTTGTTAAAACTTGTTATGGCTGGGGGCAGTATTGAGTAGCTTGGATGAATAAGGTGCCCAGAGTAAACTGCCTGCTACTCAGGCCCAGTAGCTAATATATGCAAATTAGGATAGCAAACACTCAGTTTCTAAAACTGTTTGAATGATGTCTGTGAGTATAACAGAACTCATATGGCAGGCAAAAACCTGAGAAAAAATACAACCAGGAAGTGGGAAATCTGAGGTTTGTAGTTTTTCAAGTCATCGTCTATCGAATATACAGTGTCTATGGGGTCATATTGCACTTCCTAAGGTTTCCACTAGATGTCAACAGTCATTAGAACCTTCTTCTACTGTGAAGGAGGGGGGAATGGGAGCTGAATGAGTCAGAGGTCTGCCAGAGTGCCATGAGCTGATCACGCGCGCTCACGTTGTCACGCCCTGACCTTAGTATTCTTTGTTTTCTTTATTATGTGTTTTTGTTCCTGTCTAGGGGTTTTGTATGTCTATGGGTGTTTACTAGTCTAGGTGTTTATGGGTGTTTACTAGTCTAGGTGTTATGTATGTCTATGGTTGCCTAGATTGGTTCTCAGTTAGAGGCAGCTGTTTATCGTTGTCTCTGATTGGGAACCATATTTAGGCAGCCATATTCCTTGGGTATTTCGTGGGTTATTGTCTATGTGTTAGTTGCCTGTACTTATCATATATAGCTTCACGGTCATTTTGTTGTTTTTGTAAGTTTGTTTAAGTGTTCTTCGTTAATAAATAGAAGATCTATTCAAATTACTCTGCGCCTTGGTCTCCTCCATTCAACGAATGTGACACACGTGAGAGTTCGCTTGCATTCCATTATATTTCTACAAAC
This sequence comes from Oncorhynchus mykiss, assembly GCF_013265735.2. Classification (NCBI taxonomy): domain Eukaryota; kingdom Metazoa; phylum Chordata; class Actinopteri; order Salmoniformes; family Salmonidae; genus Oncorhynchus; species Oncorhynchus mykiss. The sequence continues at coordinate 19,513,761 of NC_048583.1, read as the reverse complement.
AAAGGAATTCTCCGGTTGGAACATTATTGAAGATTTATGATAAAAACAGCCTAAATATTGATTCCAAACTTCGTTTGACATGTTTCTACGAACTGTAATATGACTTTTCGTCTGAACTTTTGCCTGGACTTGCCTGCGCCTTGTGAGTTTAGATTGTGTACTAAACGCATGGGGAAAAAAGGAGGTATTTGGACATAAATTATGGACTTTATCTAACAAATCAAACATGTATTGTGGAACTGGGATTCATGGGAGTGCATTCTGATGAAAATCATCAAAGGTAAGTGAATATTTATAATGCTATTTCTGACTTCTGTTGACTCCATAACATGGTGGATATCTATATTGCTTGTTTTGTCTGAGTGCTGTACTCAGATTATTGCATGGTGTGCTTTTTCGGTAAAGCTTTTTTGAAATCTGATACAGCGGTTGCATTAAGGAGAAGTGTATCTAAATTTCCATGCATAACACTTGTATTTTCATCAACATTTATGATGAGTATTTCTGTAAATTGATGTGGCTCTCTGCAAAATCACCGGATGTTTTGGAACTACTTAATTAACAACGCGCCAATGTAAACTCAGATATTTGGATATAAATATGAACTTCATCGAACAAAACATACATGTATTGTGTAACATGAAGTCCTATGAGTGTCATCTGGTGAAGATCATCAAAGTTTAGTGATTCATTTTATCTCTATTTCTGCTTTTGTGACTCCTCTCTTTGGCTGGAAAAATGGCTGTGTTTTTCTGTGACTAGGTGCAGACCTAACATAATAATTTGTTGTGCTTTCGTCGTAAAGCCTTTTTGAAATCGCACACGGTTGTGGGTTAACAACAAGTTTATCTTTAACATGGTGTAAAATACTTCTATGTTTGACGAATTTTAATTATGAGATTTCTGTCACTGGCTGTTGTCATATCGATCCCGTTAGCGGGATCTAAGCAATAAGAAGTTTAACTAGACATTTGTGGAGTCTTGATGAGATTTGGTGACTCCAACCTAAGTGTATTTAAATTTCCGACTTCAACTGTGGGTTAGTATTGGGGAGTAACTCAAATGTTGTTGATCCATCCTCAGTTTTCTCATATCACAACTATGAAACTCTGTAACTGTTTTAATAAGGATCGGACCCTTTTTTTAAAATTTGCGCCTAAAATGATGTACCCAACTCTAACTGCCTGAAGCAAGGATATGCCTATTCTTGATACCATTTGAAAGGAAACACCTTGAAGTTTGTTGAAGTGTGAAATGAATGTAGGAGAATATAACAGATTAGATCTGGTAAAAGATTATACAAAATAAAAAAACATGCGTTTTATTTTTTTGTTGGTTCCATCTTTGAAAAGCAAGAGAAAGGCCATACATTAAGACAGGAGCCTAGGTGTAATTTAGATGTTGTCCACAAGATGGCAGCAGTGTGTGTGTGCAAAGTTTCAGACTGTTCCAGTGAATAATTACCCCAATACACAATATTTTGCATCAATACTGCCAAGAGTTTGCTCAAATGTGCCAAATTGGTCAATTTATACATTTTCAAGTAGATAACTTTATTGCATTCAAATGATCTGTTTACAGGTTGCAATTGTTTTTGTCTTTCACAAATGGTCAGATACAGCAAATGTCACTGCAAAAGAGAACATTCTGCCGAAACCTATAAAGACATTTGATGAAGTTCCCCATTACTATTTCCTTTAGATACTGTATTGGCCTATTTCCAAAGTATACAGCAAACAAGGGCGTGATTGTCACCATAAAAGGTTATGGATGGGCGTTTCTGAGGTGGAGTTATAATGCTTATTCACGCACACACAATTTTAGTCTGATTTATAATGGGAAACATGCGTAGGCTATGTATGGTGTGCACCAAGTTTATGAATCTCAATATATTTAGACTTACTATTTTCAGAAATGGGCTACGCAGATATTTCATGTGAAATTTACTCAACGTTTATAAATTAAGCCCCTGAGTTCTCATTTATGAACATTGCACGAGCACAAAATATGCCCCAAAAGTTGGCATTCATAAAAACTGAACTTGACTTGAGAATGTGCAGACTTCAGACCAGGCATATGCACATTTTATAGTGGTTGAAGTTGTCACACCCTGATCTGTTTCACCTGTCTTTGTGATTGTCTCCACCCACCTCCAGGTGTCACCCGTTTTCCTCATTAGTCCCTGAGTACTTATTCCTGTGTTCCCTGTTTGTCTCTTGCCAGCTCTCTTGTTTTGTCAAGTAAACCAGCGTGTTATTTTCAGGCTCCTGTTTTTTCCTTTTTTCTGTTTTTGCTAGTCCTTCCGGTTTTGACCCTTGCCTGCCTCGACTCTGAACCCGCCTGCCCGACCTGACCTCGAGCCTGCCTACCACCCTGTACCTCCTGGACTTTGACCTTGTTATGATCTTTTGCCTATCCACGACCATTCTCTTGCCTGCTCCTTGGATTATAATAAATATCAGACTTAAACCATCTGCCTCCTGTGTCTGCATCTGGGTCTCGCCCTGTGCCAATATAGAAGTTGTTAATATCAAGCAGTCAAAGTAGCCAGGTAGCATTGTGGAGGAATATATGATGACACTTGTATTCATAAAAAAAAAAACGGGTAGATAAATTTAATAACAAGATTTGCAATTAGTGAGAAACAAATCTATTTAATTTGGGCATTCTAAAATAATAGAAAATAGGCACCTATTATTTTTAATATCCATGATCATTGCAGAATAAATTCCCCACCTTTTCCGACTCTGATAGTTTCATACTCGCAAAATAGCCTACAGGTCAACAACATGTTAGGTTAGGCTATCATTTTTCTCATCTCATTTAATTGGACCCACTTCACAGTGATAAATACAGTAGGTAAGATATTTCAAGTATTTTACACTTTGCAATCTGATCTGAAGCGCAGTATAACTGTAGAATAGACGGTTCACCTTTTCCAATGATGTTTGTAGGCTACGTACTATAAATGTCAAATTACTTGTAGACAATATTTAATTTATAAACATAATACAGTATAGCATAACTGTTGCAGAATACATTTCTCACCCTTTCTGCCCATGATGAGTATATATTCCTGAATAAGCCATATGACAAACTACCATACGCAAATCTCATTTACAGTGCATTCGGAAAGTATTCAGACCCCTTGACTTTTTACACATTTTGTTACATTACAGCCTTATTCTAAAATTGATTAAAGAGTTTTTCCCCCTCATCAATCTACACCCAATACCCCATAACGACAAAGCAAAAACAGGTTTTTAGACGTGTGCAAATTGATGAAACATTAATAACTGAAATCACATTTACGTAAGTACTCAAACCCTTTACTCAGTACTTTGTTGAAGCACCTTTGGCAATGATTGCAGCCTTTCATCTTCTTGGGTATGACACTACAAGCTTTGCACAGCTGTATTCGGGGAGTTTCTCCCATTCTTTTCTGCATATCCTCTTGAGCTCTGTCAGGTTGGATGGGGAGAGTAGCTGAACAGCTATTTTCAGGTCTCTCCAGAGAAGTTCAATTGGGTTAAATTCTGGGCTCTGAATGGGCCACTCAAAGACAGAGACTTGTTCCGAAGTCACTCCTGTGTTGTCTTCGCTGTGTGCTTAGGGTTGTTGTCCTGTTGGAAGGTGAACCTTTCGCCCCAGTCTGAAATCCTGAGCTCTCTGGAGTAGGTTCTCATCAAGGATCTTTCTGTACTTTGCTCTGTTCATCTTTCCCTTGATGGTGCCAAGTTTCCTCCAGATGTGACGCTAGGCATTCAGGCCAAAGAGTAAAATCTTGGTTTCATCAGACCAGAGATCTTGTTTCTCAAGGTCTGAGTCCTTTAGGTGCCTTTTGGAAAACACTAAGTGGGCTGTCATGTGCCTTTTACTGAGTGGCTTCCGTCTGGCCACTCTACCATAAAGGCCTGATTGATGGAGTGCTGCAGAGAAGGTTGTCCATCTGGAAGGTTCTCCTATCTCCACAGAGGAACTGGGGAGCTCTGTCATTGTGACCATCGGGTTCTTGATCACCTCCCTGACCAAGGTCCTTATCCGATTGCTCAGTTTGGCTTGGCGGCCAGCTCTAGGAAGAGTCTTGGTCAGGGCAGCCCAACCCTCTTCCTGGAGATCCACTGTCCTGTAGGTTTTCAGTCCAACCCTAATTTAGTGTATCTGATTCAGCTAGTTAAGGTCTTGTTGAGCAGCTAATTAGTAGAACAGGTGTGTTATATTAGGGTTGGACTGAAAACCCACAGGCCGGTAGATCTCCGGGAAGAGGGTTGGACTGAACCCACAGGACGGTAGGGTTGGGCAGAGGGTTGGGCAGCCCTGGTCTTGGTTCTTCCAAACTTCTTCCATTTAAGAATGATGGAGGCCGCTGTGTTATTGGGGACCTTCAATTCTGCAGAAATATTTTAGTACCCTTCCCCTGATCTGTGCCACGACTCAATCCTGGCTCAGTGCTCTACGGAAAAATCCTTTGCTCTGACATGCACTGTCAATTGTGGGACCTTATATAGACGGTTGTGTGCCTTTCCAAATCATGTCCAATCAATTGAATTTACCACAGGTGGACTCCAATGAAGTTGTAGAAACATCTCAAGGATGATAAATAGACACAGGATGCACCTGAGCTCGATTTAGTCTCATAGCAAAGGGTCTGAATACTTTAAAAAAATAAAAAATAAATATTTTTTTTATAAAGGGCTGTTTTCGCTTTGCTATTACGGGGTATTGAATGTAGATTGATGAGGAAACTTGTCACACCCTGATCTGTTTCACCTGTCTTTGTGCTCACCTCCACCCCCCCTCCAGGTGTCGCCCATCTTCCCCATTATCCCCAGTGCATTTATACCCGTGTTCTCTGTTCGTATGTTGCCAGTTTGTCTTGTCTTGTCAAGCCTACCAGCATGTTTTTCCTAGTGTCTATTGTCTAGCCCTCCCAGTTCCGACCTGTCCTGCCTGCCCTGACACTGAGACTGCCTGCCTGACCGTTCAGCTTGTACTGACCTCGAGCCTGCCTGCCCCCCTGTACCTTTTGGACTCTGACCTGGTTAATGAACTTCTGCCTGCCCTCGAACTGCCTATTGCCTGCCCCTTGTACTTTAATAAATATCAGAGACTCAAACCTCCTGTGTCTGCGTCTGGGTCTCGCCCTGTGTCGTTATAAAAATGTGTTTATTTAATCCATTTTAGAATAAGGCTGTAACTTAACAAAATGTGCAAAAAGGGAAGGGGTCTGAAAACTAGCCAAATGTACTGTAATTGGGCCAGTTAGATGGGCCATTATAATTTAAAGTTTTTGATCTGTGCATTCCGAAAGGGTGTGCGGTTTATAACATACAGGTGAACAGACAGTTTATCTATTTCCATTGAAATGTGTAGGTTACCACTAGGCCTAGTCATAGCCTCCCGAGTGGCGCAGCGGTCTGAGGCACTGCATCTCAGTGCTTGAGGCGTCACTACAGACACCCTGGTTTGATTCCAGGCTGTTTCACAACCTGCCCATGATTGGGAGTCCCATAGGGCGGTGCACAATTGGCCCAGTGTCGTCCGGGTTTGACCGGAGTAGGGCATCATTGTAAATAAGAATGTGTTCTAGGCATGCTGAGGATGCTGCAGTGCCCCAAGAAAAAATACATTTGTTTTCCTTTTTTCACAAGAGTAGCGCGCTGGTCCTTTACTTGTCCTGTATTAGCCATCTGTAGCGCAGATATTTAGTGTGAGAGTTAAGATGTGTTATAAATGATGCCCAGGGCCCTCAGTTGACACCCGATTTGACATGATCCTACGAACTTCACAATGCTGCTCATGGATCCTTTTACATGGAAATGCCCCTTTAAGGGCCATAGGCCCCCTGAGGCTGAGGTTACAATCTGAAATATAGGCAAATGTTATTCAAGAAGCTAAAAATAAGTACAAGGCTGGGACAAGCAAATTGATCAACTCTTCTGCTTACTTTTTCTCCTGTCAAATTGCCTGATGTTGGTCAAACAGCAAGGCTGAGAAACAGGAGTAGTGCGCATTGTGACTAGGATGTTATGAGATGGTAATTGCTCAGTCACTCACTCTTTTGTTGCTTCTATTTTATTTTGTGTTATTGCCAAGGAACTGTTGAAAAGACTGCCGCCAAAACAGGTTGGCTTCCATGCCTCAATTCCGCTGTCACAGAGCCTTTTTGTGTTCACAAGGAAAAAGGGCTTTCATAGGCACATTTGAAGCACATTTGAAGCAGGCAAAATAGATACCACACTGTACATGCCTCCTATTGACATTTCAGATACACCCTATTGATGCAATGAAATGCTATTGTAACCATGCACTTAACAGACACACCAAAAATGTGAAGCTTATAGCATGAAACAATAATTGTTTGTTGTTCGTTGTTCTAAAATATGGGGTACGTAATATTTCCATGGTATCTAGGTGTTACCATGTTACAAGTAATTTACTATTACCATGTAGTAACCACTTTAACCCATACTGTAATGTAAAGTGTTACCTCTTCTGGTCTTTATCAATCGGTTAATATTTAAATGTGGAAGTGTTGACATAAGGCTCCGAAGTGAACATTGAGTATAAGTAACACATGTTCCCTATGATTTCAATCACTTTCTGACTGCATCCTTTTTGTTTGAACAAAACCTTCCACCCATGTTAGAAGTGGTCAGAAAGTGACTTTTTGGAACTGAATGCGGAAACATTAAAACGCGACGGAAAGCACCGATTCCTCAAGTGTATATCTCTGTTGCACATTAAGAAAAACACGATTTCAGTCTTTGGGTGTGGTTTGATGTGGCAGTTACTGATGTTTGTCCCCCATGAGACACCATATGACCAAAGCCAGTATCACTTCCCCAAAATAGTTAATTTGGATGTTTTAGATGAGTAGGATATAATTTGCACAGTTTAACATCTAGCTAAGGTGTTTGGTGCTGTATTTCTCAAGTAAAAACATGCTCAAAGTGTTGTCATATGTAATCAAAGTCTGATCAGCTGCGCTGCTGGGCAACCTATGTTACTGCCAGTGTGTTCTGCCCATACCACAACCTTACCGCCACCATGGGGCACTCTGTTCACAACATTGACATCAGCAAACAGCTCGCCATCTGCCCGGTACAGTTGAAACTGGGATTAATCCGTGAACAGTACACTTCTCCAGCGTGCCAGTGACCATCAAAGGTAAGTATTTGCCCACTGAAGTCGGTTACGGCGCCGAACTTCAGTCAGGTTAAGACCCTGTTGAGGATGATACGCACGCAGATGAGCTTCCCTGAGATGGTTTCTGACAGCTTGTGTAGTAATTCTTCGGTTGTGTAAACCCACAGTTTCATCAGCTGTCCGAGTGGCTGGTCTTAGACGACCCCGCGTGGCTGTGAGACCAGTTGGACATACTGCCAAATTCTCTAAAATGATGTTGGAGGCAGCTTATTGTAGAGAAATTAACATTACATTCTCTTGCAACAGCTGGTGGACATTCCTGCAGTCAGCATGCCAATTGCACGCTCCCTCAAATTGAGACATCTGTGGCATTGTGTTCTGTGACAAAACTGCACAGTGGCCTTTTATTGTCCACTTCACAAGGTGCACCTGTGCAATGATCATACTATTTAATCAGCTTCTTGCCCCACCTATCAGCTGGATGGATTATCTTGACAAAGGAGAAGTAATCACTTACAGGGATGTAAAACATTTGAGCACAACATTTTTTTAAAATACGTTTTTGTTCAGTATGTTCCCACAATTTGAAGTTTGAATAACACCATTCTAGTCATTTAACATTTTGGTAATTTACTTATCCAGAACAATTTACAGGAGCAATTAGGGTTAAGGGCACATTGGCAGACTTCTCACCTAGTTGGCTTGGGATTCGAACCAGTGAATTTTCAGTTACTGACCCAACATTGTTAACTGCTAGGCTAGCAGCCATCCCTAAAATAACGCATGTTTTGGTGGTATGGAGTTTTGGCCTGCCTGGTGACATCACCAGGAGGTAAATGAGCTAATAGACCAATAAGAAAGAGTTCCAAACCTCTCAGTCAATAACAGCTAGTTTTCAGTTTTCCTCTCCAGACTCCCAGAAAGTTTTAGAAAAATTTTGCTTAGTAGCTTTTTTTAATTTTTCTACATTTTTAAATGAAAATAATCACAGTAAGGCACTTAAATGTTACACAGAAATTATTCAATGTTGAGATAAAAAATGACTGCAAAAATTGAATAAATTATGAAGTAGTTTGACAACCTCTTTTGTAAGCTTTCAAATTATATTAAACTGAACCAAACTCAATCTTTTCAGTAATGAAGACATTTATGTCTCATGGTCGGGTGGGGTGTGCAAATGGGTGCACTTTGAAACAGTCACTATCTGACCACTTCTACCATGATAAAATATATGGAAGGTCAGTCAGAAAGTGATTTAATTCATATAGAATGACCATAAACAAGCAATAATAAGCTTTTGCAAATGTTAATGGTTAAGTAGGACATTTCATTATTTGTAAGCATTACACTTGTAAGCATTATAAACATTACAAGTCATTAGCACATAACATTTACAACAATTTATAAAACATTTATCAGTATTTATGGTAGTGGTAAACATGTATAAGCATAATGGCTTATCGTGAAAGTTATAAATCATTTCCAAAGAATCAATATCGCTTGAGATTTGGTTACCAAGACTTGAATTTCACATGACTTATGTCATAGTATTACTATCTGAGGTATGCCAAAAAAAACTGGCTATTCCAGTTTCTATTTATCAGAAGAAGGAAGAGTCGTGATCTGCATCATTTAGTCCCAAGAGGTGTGACGGAAAACATTGCATGCATTCCTGAGCACTCCCTTGAGTTACCTGTTGTCACGTTCTGGCCTTAGTTCCTTTGTTTTGTCTTTTGTTTTAGTATGGTCAGTGTGTGAGTTGGGTGGGTTGTCTATGTTAGTTTGTGTATGATTTTCTATTTCTGTATTTGGCCTGGTATGGCTCTCAATCAGAGGCAGCTGTCAATCGTTGTCCCTGATTGAGAACCATATTTAGGTAGCCTGTTTTCCATTGTGTTTTCCATTGTGTGGGTGGTTGTTTTCAGTCTTTGAGTGTCTACACCAGACAGAACTGTTCCGGTTGTTTCTTTGTTGTTTTGTTATTCAGTGTTCAGTTTACTTTATTAAAAAGATGAACACGTACCACGCTGCGCATTGGTCCTCACCTTCTACCACCGACAGCCGTTACACGTACACAACCAGCGTAAGGACCATCATAATACAACGATTAAAGGTTATGGATGTCGTGAAGTCTATAGGGTAGGTTGAATTCAAGGGTATTGTGCTGTAATCATTATGAAATGTATAGGTTCTAAAACTGAACCTCACGTTTAGGATAAAATCAGTGTCACAGATTGAATCTCAGTAAATAACTACACTGAACAAAAATATAAATGGAACATGTAAACTGTTGGTCCCATGTTTCATGCTGAAATTAAAGATCCCAAAAATGTTCCATATGCAAAAAAAGCGTACCTGTTAGTGATTATTTCTCTTCTGCCAAGATAATCTACGCACCTGACAGGTGTGACATTTCAAGAAGCTCATTAATCAGCATGACTATAAAAGGGCACTTTAAAATGTGCAGTATTGTCACACAACACAATGTCTGAAGTTTTGAGGGAGCGTGCAACTGGCATGCTGGCTGCAGGAATGTCCACCAGAGCTGTTGCTAGATCATGTAATATTAATTTCTCTACCATAAGCCGCCTCCAACGTTGTTTTAGATAATTTGTCAGTACGTCCAACCGGCATCACAACCACAGACCACATGTATGGCATTGTTTGAGTGAGCGGTTTGCTAATGTCAACGTTGTGAGCAGAGTGCCCCATAGTGGCGGTGGAATTGTGATATGGGCAGGCATAAAATATGGACAATGAACACGATTGCATTTTATCAATGGCAATTTTAATGCAAGGAGATACCGTGACGAGATCCTGATGCCCATTGTCGTGCCATTCATCCGTCACAATCACCTCATGTTTCAGCATGATAATGCAAGGCCCCATTTTGCAAGGATCTGTACACAATTCCTGGAAGCTGAAAATGTCCCAGTTCTTCCATGGCCTGCATACTCACCAGACATGACACCCATTGAGCTTGTTTGGAATGCTCTGATCCAAGCCACTAACTTTTTAAGGTATCTGTGATCAACAGATGCAAATCTGTATCCCAGTCATGTGAAATCCATAGATTCATTTATTTAATTTATTTCAATTAACTGATTTCCTCATATGAACTGTAACTCAGAAAAACACAACGTGCAACAATTTCAACGTTTTATCTTTGAACTGGCAGTGTTTGTTACTGCTCATGCTCAACTTGCTCTCTTTCAGAATAAGTTCTGAATATCCATATTTACTCTGTTATACTACAGGCTCTGACTGAGTGACAGGAATTTGCTTAGAGGTGACATTGACATGTAACCCACGTTGTAGGGTTGGGGGAAGGGTCAAGGGACGGGACCGGTCCAATGTAATATAATGAATTGTTTATTTTTGTCAATCAATTTGTCAGTAAAACATAAACATATATATATATATATATACATATGTTTATATACTGCACAGTGCAAGTGATGCGGAGTTATGGAAACTCATATCAGGCTGAAATACATTTTCTAAATATATTTACAGCACCAATATGGGTTATGAGCATCAATACGTAAAGTGTATGCATGCATTATTCTAAGTCACTTCGGAGAAAGGGTCTGCTACACTGAACAAAAATATAAATGCAACATGTAAAGTGTTGGTCCCATGTTTCATGAGATGTAATTAAAGAGCCCAGAAATGTTCCATTCACACAAAAGCAAATTTTGCAAATGTTGTGCATAAATTTGTTTACATCCCTTTGCAAAGATAATCCATCCACCTGACAGGTGTGGCATATCAAGAAGCTGATTAAACAACATGATCATTACACAGGTGCACCTTGTGCTGGGCACAATAAAAGGCTACTCTAAAGTGTGCAGCTTTGTCACACATGACAATACCATATTTGTCTCAAGTTTTGGAGGAGTGTGCAATTGGCATACTGACTGCAGGAATGCCAACCAGAGCTGTTGCCAGATAATTGACTGTTCATTTCTCTACCATAAGTCACCTCCAACATCGTTTTAGAACTGCAGACCATGCGTGACCACGCCAGCCCAGGACCTCCACATCCAGCTGCTTCACCTGAGAGATGAATCCCGCTTTCAACTGTACTGGGCAGATGGCAGACAGCATTTTATTGCATTTTATTGATGGCAATTTGAATGCACAGTGATACAGTGATGAGATCCTGAGGCCCATTGTCTTGCCATTCATTCGCCACCATCACCTCATGTTTCAACATGATAATGCAAGGCCCCATGCCGCAAGGATCTGAACACAATTCCTGGAAGCTGAAAATTGCTGCATACTCATCAGACATTTCACTCATTGAGCCTGTTTGGGATGCTCTGGATCGACGTGTATGACAGTCTGTTCCAGTTCCCCCCAATATCCAGCAACTTTACACAGCCATTGAAGAGGAGTGGGACAATATTCCAATATTCTTTCATCACATTCCCAGTGGATCAGAAGTTTACATACACTCAATTAGTATTTGGTAGCATTGCCTTTAAATTGTTTAACTTGGGTCAAACGTTTTGGGTAGCCATCCACAAGCTTCCCACAATAATTTGGGTGAATTTTGGCCCATTCCTCCTGACAGAGCTGGTGTAACTCAGTCAGGTTTGAAGGCCTCTTTGCTCACACACACTTTTGCAGTTCAGCCCACAAATTTTCTATAGGAAAATGTGGGTCAGGGCTGTGTGATGGCCACTCCAATACATTGACAATGTTGTCCTTAAGCCATTTTGCCACAACTGTGGAAGTATGATTGGGGTCATTGTCCATTTGGAAGAACCATTTGCGACCAAGCATTAACTTCCTGACTGATGTCTTGATGTTGCTTCAATATATCCACGTAATTTTCCTTGCTCATGATGCCATCTATTTTGTGAAGTGCACCAGTCCCTCCTACAGCAAAGCACCCCCACAACATGATGCTGCCACCTCCGTGCTTCACGGTTGATATGGTGTTCTTCGGCTTGCAAGCCTCTCCCTTTTTCCTCCAAACATAACTATGGCCAAACAGTTCTGTTTTTGTTTTATCAGACCAGAGGACCTTTCTCCAAAAAGTACGATCTTTGTCCCCATGTGCAGTTGCAAACCGTAGTCTGGCTTTTTTTTTATGGTGGTTTTGGAGCAGTGGCTTCTTCCTTGCTGAGCGGCCTTTCAGGTTATGTCAAGAGGGGACTTGTTTTACTGTGGATATAGATACTTTTGTACCTGTTTCCCCCAGCATTTTCACAAGGTCCTTTGCTGCTGTTCTGGGATTGATTTGCACTTTTCGCACCATAGTATGTTCATATCTAGGAGACAGAACACGTCTCCTTCCTGAGCGGTATGATGGCTGCGTGGTCCCAAGGTGTTTTTAACTGAGTACTATTGTTTGTACAGATGAACGTGGTATCTTCAGGCATTTGGAAATTTCTCCCAGGGATGAACCAGACTTATGGAGGTCTACAATTTTTTTTTATGAGGTCTTGGCTGATTTCCCCATGATGTCAAGTAAAGAGGCACTGAGTTTGAAGGTAGGCCTTTAAATACATCCACGTACACCTTCAATTGACTCCAATTATGTCAATTAGCCTATCAGAAGCTTCTAAAGCCATATCATTTTCTGGAATTTTCCGAGCTGTTTAAAGGCACAGTCAACTCAGTGTATGTAAACTTCTGACCCACTGGAATTGTGATACAGTGAATTATAAATGAAGTAATCTGTCTGTAGCAATTGTTGGAAAAATTATTTGTGTCATGCACAAAGTAGATGTCCTAACCGACTTGCCAAAACGATAGTTTGTGAACAAGAAATGTGTGGAGTGGTTAATAAATGAGATTTAATGACTCCAACCTAAGTGTATGTAAACTTCCGACTTCAACTGCATATAATATCACAATGTTTCATTCTACACATCTAAATGTATCTTTTGCCCCAAGTGATGCACAGTAATACCTGCTTGAGAACGTTTGTGGCCAACAGAAAATATCATAAATAAAAAATAATGATTGTTAAATTGTTTTCCCCCCTCATCAATCAACAACAAAATAAAAAACTGCAATATAACATCTACATAAGTATTCAGACCCTTTACTCAGTACTTGGTTGAAGCACCCTTTGCAGCGATTGCAGCCTCGAGTATTCTTCGGTATGACGCTACAAGCTTGGCAAACCTGCATTTGGGGAGTTTCTCCCATTCTTCTCTGCAGATCCTCTCAAAGCTCTGTCAGGTTGGATGGGGAGCGACGCTGCAGAGCTATTTTCAGGTCTCTCCAGGGATGTTAGATCGGATTCAAGTCCAGGCTCCGGCTTTGCCACTTAAGGACATTCAGAGACTTGTCCCGAAGCCACTCCTGCATTGTCTTGGCTGTGTGCTTAGGGTCGTTGTCCTGTTGGAAGGTGAACCTTTGCCCCAGTCTGAGGTCCAGAGGCGGTTTTCATCAAGGATCTGTCTGTACTTTGCTCCATACATCTTTCCCTCGATCCTGATTGGTCTCCCAGCCCCTGTCGTTGAAAAACATGCTCCTCGCAGTATTGTTTACTCTTGGGATTTTACAAGACATAAAACTAGCTGTGGTATTGTAATTGTGCTGGTTATAGACCATATCTATGTGTTTTTCCATATATCCTGGGGCACGATCATTTAAGGTGTCAAATTTATGATTGTTTAAACTGATCCACTTTGGACTCCAAAGGCAAAAAGCCGTCCTCCCAGATCTCCTGTACCCCTATGTTAGTCCTAGGAGGGACATTCAGCATATACTGTATAACATAAGCATTTGGACCAGGCTAATCGTACTAACTACTGACTGTGACAAAAGTAAACAACAGATTATTGTGGATCCTGCCACTAATGGCCTACAGACACAACTCAAGGTAAGAGGAATTTGACCCAAACATACATTTTGGCTGAACGATCTCTATAAAATGTAAAGGAATAGTTCACCCATTTAAAGAGGAGCTGACCCCCCCCAAAAGACAACTTCTTTGGTTAAAAATGGCCTATGTGTCTTTGATAGTAGTCATAAACATAGTGTATTCCCAAAATGGACACAAAAAAAGTGTGAGCTGTACAACTGTGGTGATAATTTCAGTATTTTCCTAAACTGATTTTGTGAGATTTAAGGGATCAAGGATGTCACCGATTTCCTTGTTTTGGGTTTAGATTTCAAACCTGCCCACTAACACAGGACCACTGCTTGGCATCACCCAAATCATTGGAGCACGGCTGCATGTGTGCTGCAGCAGGATCCTCCTACAGCCCTCACATTTCTTTACAGACAGCAGAACCAATTGAGTAATACATCGTCGCCAATGTTGTGTTGAACGAGCGAGACATGTTCTTTATAAACAGCTTGGTCCCCCCCCCCCCCCCCCCCCCCAAATCAAACATACACATATTCGTGGGCTGGCGTTAGCATCGCATGTACAACAGTCATTCCTTAACCAAAGTCATAGTACAGTGGCTCCTCAACAACGGTGAGGGACGAGGAACAAACAACTATATCAAACCACACTCCCAAGACGCAAATCTAAATTTTCTTTATGAGGAAGAGAAACTCAGTTCAGCTCCCCTTTAAAAAACATCATATTGGTTTCCTTACCCTCTATGCAGTCTATGGACAAGCTAGCTAGCTACCAGCGCGAATGTGCAGTTTTCTCCGCCAGAATGGTCAACTCTGCCGAAAATGTTGTGGACTTTTTATTCAAGAACCCCTTTCATTCTGTGTGGTACACAGAAAAAGTGCGAATTAAAAGCGAGGGTCGACCTCTGCCTGAGATCATGACGAAGGATGAAAGGGTGAGGACAACAACCACCCGAGCCACTGCCTGTTCACCCCGCTATCATCCAGAAGGCGAGGTCAGTACAGGTGCATCAAAGCTGGGACCGAGAGACTGATAGAAGCTGTTTATCTCAAGGCCATCAGACTGTTAAACAGCCACCACTAACATTGAGTGGCTACTGCCAACACACTGACTCAACTCCAGCCACTTTAATAATGGGAATTGATGGGAAATGATGTAAAATATATCACTAGCCACTTTAAACAATGCTACCTAATATAATGTTTACATACCCTACATTATTCATCTCATATGTATATACTGTACTCTATATCATCTACTGCAACTTTATGTAATACATGTATCACTAGCCACTTTAAACTATGCCACTTTGTTTACATACTCATCTCATATGTATATACTGCACTCAATACCATCTACTGTATCTTGCCTATGCCGCTCTGTACCATCACTCATTCATATATCTTTATGTACATATTCTTTATCCCCTTACACTTGTGTCTATAAGGTAGTAGTTTTGAAATTGTTAGCTAGATTACTTGTTGGTTATTACTGCATTGTCGGAACTAGAAGCACAAGCATTTCGCTACACTCGCATTAACATCTGCTAACCATGTGTATGTGACAAATACAATTTGATTTGATTTTTAAGAGGTGATGACCACTACCATTGTCAACTCTCTCATGAGTTGAACCGAAGCCATATCTCATGTGCCCGCTCATCGCACATTAAATGTTTCCTCTCCAAGCACTGTGAGTACTCATATCATTTTCCTCTCATTACTGTATGTAGAGTCAATTACATACACAAACAATCACATTATTACACATCAATGATTTTACTCATACTTTGTAGTGTATTGTTTTTTGTCTTCCCAGTCAAATCCTGTCCTGCAATGGTTAAGCCTCTGAACACCTCAACTCATGCCTCACACCCTCATTCAATCACTGCTGTGATCTCTTTCCAACACTGTGTAAGTATCCCTCTCATTCCCATTCCCCATAATATTGTACTATAAATGTCTTTAGGTTAAAATAATTAGTCTTTGATGATTTTTGAAACACACTTTGCTGTCTCCATGCCTTCAGCGCCTATACCATGGGTCTCTCATCCTGCTCAATTCTTCAAGTCACCAGCCTCCACTGCCCTCCACCTACCCAAGGACGTTTGAATATAGACATACCTTAACCACCTAAATGAGGATCAAAATGTAACCTTGCGTAATACCCTAGATGCAGTTGCACCCCTAAAAACAAACATTTGTTTTAGCTCCCTGTTTTAGCTCCCTGGTATACAGAAAATACCAGAGCCCCAAAGCAAGCTTCCAGAAAATTGGAATGAAAATGGCGTTCCACCAAACTGGAAGTCTTCCGACTAGCTTGGAAAGACAGTACCGTGCAATATCGAAGAACCCTCACTGCTGCTCAATTATCCTATTTTCTTCCCAAAACTAATTGAGGAGAATAAGAACAATCCCCTCCCAAAAATGTGATATTGTCGCAAAGCTAACTTAAAAGCAGCATTCCCCAAGAGAGGATGGCTTTCACTTCAGCAGTGAGGAATTCATGAACTTCTTTGATGTAAAGGTCATGATCATTAGAAAGAAAATTACAGACTGCTCTTTCAATCTGCACATTTCTCCAAAGCTCAGTTGTCCTGAGTCTGTACATAACTGCCAGGAAGTTGGATCAATGGAGACACTCACGTTTTTTAATCCTGTATCTCTTGACACATTCATGAAAATAGCCATGGCCTCTAAACCTTCACGCTACATACTGGACCTTATTCAAACTAAACTACTGAAAGAGCTACTTCCTGTGCTTGTTCCTCCTATGTTGAACATAGTAAATGTGGAAAGTAATAAAGCCTCACTTGAAAAAGCCAAACCTTGACCTAGAAATGTTATTTAAACTATCGGCCTGTATCGAATATCCCATTTATCTCAAACATTTTAGAAAAAGCTGTTGCCTGAAGATCCCATAAGACCACTGAGACTGCACTCGTGAAGGTGGCAAATGACCTTTTAATTGCGTCAGACCAAGGCTCTGCATCTGTCCTCGTGCTCCTAGATCTTACTGTCGCTTTTGACACCATCAATCACCATCTTCTTTTGGAGAGATTAGAAACCCTAATTGGTCTACACGGACAAGTTCTGCCTGGTTGAGATCTTATCTGTCGAAAGATATCAGATTGTCTCTGTGGATGGTTTGTCCTCTGACAAATCAATTGTACGTTTTGGTGTTCCTCAAGGTTCCGTTTTAGAATGACTATTGTTTTCACTATATATTCTACCTCTTGGTGATGTCATTTGGGAAACACAATGTCAACACTCACTGCTATACGGACGACACAGCTGTACATTTCGATGAAACATAGTGAAGCCCCAAAATTGCCCTCCCTGGAAGCCTGTGTTTCAGACATAAGGAAGTGGATGGCGGTAAATGTTTGACTTTTAAACTCAGACAAAACAGAGATGCTAGTAGGTTCCAAGAAACAAAGAGATCAGCTGTTCGATCTGTTGTTGATGGTTGTAAAGGCTTTTCAAACAAAACTGAAAAACCTTGCCGTTACTCTGGACCTTAATTTGTCTTTTGACAAACGTATCAAGAATATTTCAAGAACTGCTTTTTTCCATCTTCGGAGCATTGCAAAACTCTGAAATGTTTAGTCCAAAAATTATGCAGAAAAACAAATCCATGTTTTTGTCACTTCTAGATTAGACTGCTGCAATGGCCTACTCTCCAGCTACCTGGATAAAGCACTAAATAAACTTCAGTTAGTGCTAAACACAGCTGCTAGAATCTTGACTAGAACCCAAAAATGTGATTATATTACTCCTCTCTACGCTGGCTTCATGTTAAGGCTGGGGCTGATTTCAAGGTTTTACTGCTAACCTACAAAGCATTACATAGGCTTGCTCCTACCTCTTTCTCTGATTTGGTCCTGCCGTACATACCTCCACCTACGCTATGGTCACGAGATGTAGGCCTCCTTATTGTCCCTAGAATTTCTAAGCAAACAGCTGGAGGCAGGGCTGTCTATGGAGCTACATTTTCATGGAATAGTCTGCCTACAGTGGTTCTTCAATTAAAGGTTTTGAGATTATGCCACGGGACATTGAGGTAATTTGTGGTTTAGTACACTACTCTGCGTCACTGCTTCATTGCGCCAGACCACAGCAAGGGGGAGGTAGAGCGCTGATTTTGCTTTTGGGTACAGTGTAAAGTGTTGATCGTGTTGATCGCAAGGCGCTATTGTGTCTCTACCTGAATGAATGCTGTCAATGAATGGGCAATATATATACCAAATAGAAACTGATAATTGTGCACAACTTCACAATTTAATTTGAATCAACTGAATGATGAGGATGAAGTAGAGGGTGATTGAATTTAGAACAATAGTGTAAGAATTGCTCTTCCTCTGTTCCGCACGCAAAGTGGTTTGGAACTTTGACTATCGACCCGAGGAAGAGGCGAGAAGCTCACATCAGACCATCACTGGTACAGCTGATTAGCTGTCTTAAGTCAGATATAGAGAAAATCAAATCTAATTGAAACGATCCTAATACGCTCATCACCAATGGGAACCGTCAACATGGCTGGTTATCTTTCAAAGTGAACAACAGTAGAAGAGCGTAGTAGGATAGAGGGAGACCCCTTTCGGGCAATCAGAGTCATACAGCTGGAAGGCAATCAACTTTCCGAGAAGTCTTGGTTGTGGAACTTAGATGTACTGTACGCGAAGAGTGTTTAACACTTTTTTTTTTATTACTACATGATTCCACGTGTTATTTCATAGTTTTGTTGTCTTCACTATTATTCTACAATGTAGAAAATAGTTTAAAAAAATAAAGAAAAACCCTGGAATTAGTTGGTGCGTCCAAACTTTTGTTTTTGTCAGAATACTTTCGGAACTGTTTTGGATGAGCTGTAGTTTATGAATTGAATTTGCAGGCAGGTCCCCCATGTACTGCTTTCCCATATTCAACTCTGTAGAAGATTAATGCATGGATTAGCTCAGGTGAAAGAATGTTTTACAGACCGGACTAATGTGGCAATTGAAGAGAGAGCAGAATTGAATTTCACACTCAAATTAGTGATGACTGAGGAGAGGGGAATGATGTGGCAATTTATGACAGGATGCTGCTGGAGTTGGTGATCTGCTGGGGGTTGCCTATTAGCATTGCCTCTGTTTTGCTGCTGTTGAATTGGAGGAAGTTGTTCTGGGTCCAATATTTTGCCTCTTCCAGTTGGACAATGTTGACAGAGCATATGCTGTGTTAGGCTTTGTTTTAATGTACACCTGTGTGTTGGGGGCAGATATGGGTGATTAAGTAAGAACCAGAGTGGGGTTAAGGTTGGAGTATACCCTAACCTTGTCGGATGGTTTTGATTTTAGCCTTTCAAATCTTTAAAATTGTACAGTTGATGTCTCGGGAGGGCCAGAGTCTGTAGGGTGGAGGAGGTGTCTGAGAGTGAAAAAATGAAGGTCCTGGGATTTCCTCGGGTCCCATTATGCCTGGTGAAAACCAAACACTGCATTCCACAGTAAGAACCTTACACCAATGGTCAAGCGTGGTGGTAGTGTGATGGTGTGGGGATACTTCGCTGCCTCGGGACCTGGACGACTTGCCTTAATAGAAGGAACCATGAATTCTGCTCTGTATCAGAGAATTCTACAGGAGAAATTCAGGCTTTCCGTCTGTGATTTGAAGCTGAAGAGCAGCTCGGTCATGCATCAAGACAATGATCCAAAACACACAATCATGTCTACATGAATGCCTAAAAAGCAACACATTTGACGTTTTGGAATGGCCTAGTCAAAGCGAAGACTTAATCCCAATTGACATATTGTGGCATGACTTGAAACACAAATGTCGCTAAGTTAAAGCAGTTCTCTATTGAAGAGTGTGCCAAAATTCCTCCACAGTGATATGAGAGATTGATCAACAACTACAGGAAGCATTTCATTGGAGTAATTGCAGCTAAAGGTGGCAAAACCAGTTATTGAGTGTAAAGGGTAATTACTTTTTAACACAGCGTCATTGGGTGTTGCATAACTTTGTTTATGAAATAAATGAAATAAGTATGTCATTGTTGTGTTATTTGTTCACTCATCTTCGTTTTATCTAGTATTAGGTTTTGGTTGAAGATCTGATAACATGTTGAGACAATTAGAAAAGTGGCAAATACTTTTCACAGCACTTTATAAAGTGACTTGGCAACAGGAAAGTGACTTGGCAACAGGATAGATAATAAACAGTAGCATCAGCGTATGTGAGGAGCAAAAAAGGTTGATACAGATAGTTAACCAAATAGCTAACTGGACTAACTATTTAGCAGTCTTATGGCTTGGGGGTAGAAGCTGTTCAGGGTCTTGTTGATTTTAGACTTGGTGCATCGGCACCTCTTGCCATGCGGGTGGGCAGAGAGAACAGTCCATAACTTGTGTGGCTGGAGTCTTCGACACTGCCTGGTATAAAGGTCATGGATGGCAGGGAGCTCGACCCCAGTGATGTACCAAGTAGTTGCCATACCAAGCGGTGATACTGCCAGTCAAGATGCGCTCAATGGTGCATCTGTGGAACCTTTTGAGGATCTGTGGTCCCATGACAAATCTTTCCAGCCCCCTGATGGGAAAGAGGCATTGTCGTGCCTTCTTCACAACTGTGTTGGTTTGTGTAATGTGGACACTGAGGAACTTGAAGCTCCACCACAGCCCCTTCGATGTGGATGGGGATGTGCTCGGCCCTCCGTTTACCGTAGTCAGCGATCAGCTCTTTGTCATGCTGACGTTGAGGGAGCAGTTAATGTCCTGGCACCACATTGCCAGGTCAATGACCTCCTGCTTATAGGCTCATTACCATCAGTGATCAGGTCAACCACGGTCGTGAAATAAGCTAAATTAATAATGATGTGTGTGTGTGTGTGGTCAGTACAGGAGGGGATGGTCAGCGTGTCTGTGTTGATGTTGCCTACCCTCACCACCTGGGAACAGCCCATCAGGATGTCCGGGATCCAGTTGCAGAGATATTGGTTAATTCCCAGGGTCCTAAGATTTGTGCCAAGCTTGGAGGGGACAATGGTGTTGAACGCTGAGCTGTAATCAATGAACAGCATTCTCTTTTTTTTTTTTTTTTAATTTTACCTCTTTTTCTCCCCAATTTCGTGGTATCCAATTATTGTAGTAGCTACTATCTTGTCTCATTGCTACAACTCCCGTGCGGGGGCTCGGGAGAGACGAAGGCTGAATGTCATGCGTCCTCCGATTGTTACGGACAACTAGGTGTGGTGGGTGGAATCAGGCGCAGAGAGCAAGGTTCAGTCGTTTCTTCCAATTTATTCCCCAGCACAACAAAACAGTCACGCCAACACACAGGGCGTATATATGTTGCCAGTCCAAAACCGGACAAACTAGTCCGGAGAATAAATACACGAAAATAAATCACACCATCAAACACAGAGTAACAATGACAAGCCCGCACAAATACCCAGCGGGCCTAGTGCCCTTAAATACCCTACAAACAAAACCTAATACTAAACAGGTGTACCCAATTCAAACGGAATCGATGGCAGCTAATAGGCCGGCGACGACGACCACCACCCGAACAGGAACTATCTTCAGCGAGGTTCGTGACACTGATACACAACCCAACCAGCCATACTGCTTCTACAGCACGCATCCAACCCGGAAGCCAGCCGCACCAATGTGTCGTGGCTAGCGGACTAGCAACCTTGGCTAGCCCAGCCCGCCACAAGAGTCACTGGTGCACGATGAGACAAGGAGATCCCTACCGACCAATCCCTCCCTAACCCAGACAACGCTAGGCCAATTGTGCATCGCCCCACAGACGGTTACGACAGAGCCTGGGCACGAACCCAGGGACCCTGATGGCACAGCTAGCGCTGCAGTACAGCACCCTTAACCACTGCGCCACCCGGGAGGCTATGAACAGCATTCTCACATCCTCTTATCTAGGTGGGTGATGGCAGTGTGGAGTGCATTTGAGATTGCGTCACCCATAGATCTCTTGGGGCGGTATGAAAATGTAAGTTGTTCTAGGATGTCTGGGATGATGAAGTTGATGTGTGCCATAAAAAGCCTTTCAAAACACATAATGGTTACAGATGTGAGTACTACAGGGCTGTTGTCATTATGGCATGAAGCCTTAGAGTTCTTGGAAACAGGAATGATGGTAAGAGGGGATTACAGACTGGGAAAAGGAGAGGTTGAAGATTACCGTGAATATGCCAGCCAGATGATCTGCACATTCTCTGAGAACAGTGCCCTGAAATACCGTCCGGCCCCGCAGCCTTGCGAGTGTTGACCTGATTAAAGAGCAAGATCACTCAGTCCTCTAGGTTGGTGGGGGCCTTCAAGCACGGCAGAGGAACATTTTGTTGAATCAATGTGAATGTTGAAATCACCTAGGATAGCAACATTGGAGAGGGTAGGACAGGTGAGAGGTGATCAGCTCATAAAACTCTGTAGTAAAATATACATTGTTTGTTGTAGGGGGGTGATAGATGAGTATCACAGTGAGAGAACTGGGAGAGTTAATTTTAAAAGCCACATTTTCAGGTCAAAACAGCCTTTGTGGAAAACCGCAAGACCACCATCCCTGGCATGGACACAGGCCTTTTCCAGACATGTTTAACCAGGTGGAGATCTTTGGCAATGATCTTTACTTCAACATTATTGTGTTTTGTATTTCTAATACCTTTTTCTGATGTTTTCGTTTCCATCGGTTTGACCAGAAATCAAAGCATTTGCTTATTCCTAATAATTAGGATAGAAAAGGGTTTAAACATTTTATAAATGTCTTAACCTAAAGTCGATGTCCGTTGGAATCAAATTAACATCATAATACATATTTCACAGTTAGACAATGTTTCATTTATAAACATAAAACATTTGCAGAATAAATTACTCATCTTTTCAGTTCATGATGAGTAAATATTCCCAAAGTAGCAATACGACAAATTACCATGCGCATATCTCATTTAATTGGGCCTATTAGATACGCTATTCTAATTTCAAGTTTTTGCTCTATGCATTCCAAAAAGGAGTGTGGTTTACAACATACAGGTGAACAGACAGAATCTTCTTTAATTTAAAGTGTGTAGGTTACCACTAGACCTAGTCATATCCAGGGGAAGTTGGCATGCTAAAGTTGTTGCCTCACCCTTTAATAAAAAAAGAAGATATATTAATAAAAAAACGACATTGTTTTCCTTTTTTTCACAAAAGTAGTGCACTGGTCCTTTACTTGTCCTGTATTAGCGGACCGATATAGCCATCTGTAGCACATATATTTATTGTGAGAGTTAACCAATGTTATAAATGATGCCCAGGGCCCTCATTTGACACCCGATTTGACATCAATCAATCAAATGTATTTATAAAGCCCTTTTTTTGATCAGCCGATGTCACAAAGTGCTATACAGAAACCCAGCCTAAAACCCCAAACAGAAAACAATGCAGGTGTAGAAAAACTCCAAAACAACCAAAATGTACAAAATAACAAAGTGGGTACAAAACCCGTCGCACATCACATACAATCAAAACAATCTCCGACAAGGACATGAGAGGAAACGGAGGGTTAAATACACAACATGTAATTGATGGGATTGGAACCAGGTGTGAAGGAAGACAATACAAAACCAATGGAAAATGAAAAACAGGATCGGTGATGGCTAGAAGGTGACGTCGACCGCCGAACACTGCCCGAACAAGGAGAGGGACCGACTTCTGCGGAAGTCGTGACAGCAACAGGCCAGCACCTCAGAAGTAAATGTCAGTTGGCTTTTCATTGGCGATCATTCGGAGTCGAAAACAGCAGGTCCGCGACAAGGTAGCACGTCCAAAAAGAGAGCGAGAGAGAGAGAGAGAGAGAGAAGGAGAGAATTAGAGGGAGCATGCTTAAATTCACACAGGACACCGGATAAGACAGGAGAAATACTCCAGATATAAGAGACTGACCCTAGCCCACCGACACATAAACCTTTGCAGCATAAATACTGGAGGCTGAGACAGGAGGGGTTGGGAGACACTGTGGCCCTGTCCGACGATACCCCCGGACAGTGCCAACCAGGCAGGATATAACCCCACCCTCTTTTCCTAAGCACTCCTCCTACTACTAGAGGGATATCTTCAACCACTAACTTACTACCCTGAGACAAGGCCGAGTATAGCCCACGAAGATCTCCTCCACGGCACGATCTCCCCCACGGCACGAAGATGATCCTATGAAAATCACAATGCTGCTCATGGGTCCTTTAACATGGAGTTGTGCGCATTGTGACTAGGATGTTATGAGATGGTAATTGCTCAGTCACTCACTCTTTTGTTGCTTCTATTTTATTTTGTGTTAATGCTGAAGAACACTACAGCTGTTGAAAAGATTGCAGCCAAACAGGTTGACTTCCATGCCTCAATGCCGCTATCACAAAGCTTTTTTGTGTTCACAATGAAAAAGGGCTCTAATAGGCTAAAGGATCATTGAAGCAGGGAAAATAGATACCATACACGCCTGCTATTGACGTTGCAGATATTTATACAATCAAATGTTATTGCAACCATACAGTCAACAGAAGTAAAAAAAAGAAGAAAAAAAAGTAAAGCTTATGAAACCATGGTTATTTTTTTATAAAACATTACTTAGTATTTATATTATACTATAAGTAAAAGTAATATTTCCATTGTTACTATTACATGTTGTTGTTGCCATGTTATATGTAATTTAGTATTACCATATAGTTACTACTTGAACCCGTACTGTAATGTAAAGTGTTACCTCTTTTGATCTTTATCAATAGTCTAATGTCTACATTTGGAAGTGTAGAGAGCTGTTCACATAAGGCTCAGAAGTGAACAATGAGCATAAGTAACATATTAGAATAACTATCATCAGGGTTGTTCCCAATGCTTTCAACCACTTTCTGACTGCACCCTTTTGATTTGAACAAAACCTTCCTCCAATGTTAGAAGTGGTCAGGAATAAACTTTTTGGACCTGAATGCCAAAACATTAAAGAGCGACTTAACCACAATGATTCCGCATTTTTAAAATATTTTCAGCCTTTGGTTTTTATGTGACAGTTACTGAAGTTTGTCCCCCATGAGACACTATAGTATCAAAGCCTCAATCACTTCCCCCAAAGATATCTGTAATTAATTTGGGTGTTTTTGACAAGAACGTTTTAGTTAGCTAAGGTGTTTGGTGCTGTATTTCTCAAGTAAAAAATGCTCAGTGTGTAACGGCCATTGGTGGAAGAAGGTGAGGACCAAAGCGCAGCGTGGTACGTGTTCGTCATGTTTATTCGAAACTGAACACTAAAATGCTAAACAACAAAGAGACAACCGAAACAGCTCTGTCAGGTGCAACACACACTAAACATAAATTAACTACCCACAAAAACCCAGTGGGAAACCGGGTCCGGGTGGGCCGCCTTTACGGCGGCGGCTCGGGTATGGGACGTGGACCCCGCTTCACCTCGGTCTTGGCTCTGGGAACAGTAAACTAGTCCATAAATATTATTTTTATATCCAAAATACCTCAGTTCGTTTGGCGCATTATGTTCAGAAATCCAAAGGAAAGAGCGGTCACGACAACGCAGACAAATTCCAAATAATATCCGTAATGTGCACAGAAACACGTCAAACGTTTTTTTATAATCAATCCTCAGGTTGTTTTTAAAATATATAATCAATCATATATCAACTGCAAATGTCTTTCACAGTAGGAGAGGGAAAAACAATAGCTGTCCAAATTCTGTTGTGCGAGCAAAACTCATGTGACCGCTTGATGCGACGTAATCGTTCTGGCTCATTTTTCAAAATAAAAGCCTGAAACTATCTCTGAAGACTGACACCTTGAGGAAGCGATAGGAAAAGGAATCTGGTTGATATCCCTTTAAATGGAGCAATGGGAGGCTATGGAACATTGGCTTTTCAAAATAGAGGCCACTTCCTGGTTTGATTTTTCTCAGGGTTTCGCCTGCAATATCAGTTATGTTATACTCACAAACAATATTTTGACAGTTTTGGAAACTTTAGAGTGTTTTCTATCCTAATCTGTCAATTATATGCATATTCTAGCATCTGGTCCTGAGGAATAGGCCGTTTACTTTGGGAACGTTATTTTTCCAAACATAAAAATAGTACCCCCTAGCTTCAAAAGGTTAAATTCCACTGATTTCAAAACTTGGGCCTCCAGAAAGTGGAGAGCAACACGTATGTAGTTTTACTACTATATATTTTTTAAGCCGGTTTAGACAGGATTACCTACACAAACTGACCAGCTCAAAGAGAAAGAAGTGTGCTATATGGCAGACCAATCTGAACTCATCTCTCAGCATGTCCAGCCCACTCATTGGCTGAGATAATCTTGGCTAGCGGGAAGGTTGCTCGCTTTTTCTGTGGCTAAACCAACTAGGCTCGTAATTTTAACAATTTTATTCATATTTATTGATGGCATTCACGTTCGTTATTAAGGCACATGAAAGTTCATATGTCCCAGAAGGCATTTCTGCCAACAAAAAAAAACATTTTGATAAAACGTTTACCTTCAAATGGCTCTCCTGTGAAGTAGTGACCCGTGACATACGCCTAGTTTCCTGAAATGAGTCATAATTATCCTGTTTACACTCTATACTGAATTTTGACACTACATTTTTGTACTAATATCGAATTTTACATACCCTACAATGAGACATCCATATCTTCATCACAGAAAAAGATAAACGTTTTAGTTTGATATAATTTGAAAGCTTACAAACAGGGTTATCAAATTATTTATAATTTCCTGAAATGTAAAAAATATATATTTTACCTTTAAAATCAATTATCGTAAAATGTATACTCTCCGATTGAATTCATATTCAATTTAGAATATATTTTATATTATCTGAGGTGTTTGGAGAGTGCCCATCATCGGTTGAGTCACATTATGCTCTTGAATACAGGGTGGGTGTCATGTTTTGGCTGATAAATTCACTAAAATGTTAATAAAATGTAATTACATTTTAACTTTGAAATGGTACCAAAAAGATGGTTGGATGTCCACACATCAGAAAATGCTTACTTGAGTGAGCATATTCATTGTTTTAAATTCAACTGTCAATCTTCCATAGGAAACCTATTTAAATAATAGAAAAATAGATAATTGAATAGACTTTCCCCATTTAAGTTGACGTTCCACGGTGTGTGGACCAGCAGCCATTTTTCTGGTAATAATTGGAAGTTTAAAGGACAACTCCAACACTTTTAAACCTTGTTTGCATTATGTCCATTGTTTACATATGTGAAAACAAAGAATTTCTATGTTTTGTGAGAAAAAAAAAATGAAGGTTAAAAAGTTATACCCGATGACATCTTCAAAAATGATTTTAAAACACTATGAGATTAGCAGTGATGTGTGGAGCAAGATAATTCCCCTCCCCATAGCTAGAAACTAGTTGCAGGTTTTGAAAATAACTGGTTTTGTTACTTGCTGCCCTGTAATGTCACAGATAAGCATTTTGTAGTACCTTGCTTTTTATTATTTTTAACCACACATCATAGAAACACACCATTTTCACACATGTAGACACTGGTATGAGGCCGGGCCTAGTTTTCCAAAAGTTATCTATCTGCATTACTGCTATCGGATAGGAAGAGATAAATAGAAATAGAATGAATAGAATGGGTATCCCCATTCAGGTCAATTATTCAAAATCAAATCAAATCAAAGTTTATTTGTCACGTGCGCCGAATACTACAGGTGTAAACCTTACAGTGAAATGCTTACCTACAGGCTCTAACCAATGGTGCAGGAAAATAAAAGGTGTGTGTGTGTGTGTGTGTGTGTGTGTAGGTAAGTAAAGAAATAAAACAACAGTAAAAAGACATTTGAAAAAAGAGTAGCAAGGCTATATACAGACACCTGTTAGTCAGGCTTATTGAGGTAGTATGTACATGTAGGTATCGTTAAAGTGACTATGCATATATAATGACCAGAGAGTAGCAGAAGCGTAAAAAGAGGGGATGGCATTTGGACACAATGCAGATAGCCCGGTTAGCCAATGTGCGGGAGCACTCGTTGGTTTGGCCAATTTAGGTAGTATGTACATGAATGTATAGTTAAAGTGACTATGCATATAAGATAAACAGAGAGTAGCAGCAGCGTTGGGGGGAGGCACACAATGCAAATAGTCCAGGTAAAAACGGTTGAGAAGCCTTTTTGTCCTAGACTTGGCACTCTGGTACCGCTTGCCATGCGGTAGTAGAGAGAACAGTCTATGACTGGGGTGGCTGGGGTCTTTGACAATTTTTAGGGCCTTCCTCTGACACAACCTGGTGTCGAGGTCCTGGATGGCAGGCAGATTTGCCCCAGTGATGTACTGGGCCATACGCACTATCCTCTGAAGTGCCTTGCGGTCAGAGGCCGAATGCTCTCGATGTTGCAACTGTAGAACCTTTTGAGGATCTCAGGACCCATGCCAAATCTTTTTAGTTTCCTGAGGGGGAATAGGCTTTGTCGTACCCTCTTCACGATTCATCCTTTCTGTTTATTATATCTCAATGCTTTTAATCCTATCCGATATCTGAAGTCCAGATAGACAACTTTTGAAAAACTGTGGCCCTGGAGATATTGAATATGAGGTTGAAAAGTGGCCCTTTAAGTTTCAATTCAGTTTAAAATACAATGGTGTACCAGTTACAGTGCATTCGGAAATTATTCAGACCCCTTCCCTTTTTCCACATTTTGTTACATTACAGCCTTTTTCTAAAATGTATTAAATCATTTTTTCCCCCCTGTCATCAATCTAGACTAAATAACCCATAGTGACAAAGCGAAAACAGGTTATTTAAATGTTTTTTAATAAAATGTACGTAAGTATTTAGACTCTTTAGAATAGAATCAAAATTGAGCTCAGTTGCATCCTGTTTCCATTGATCATCCTTGAGATTTTTTTTACAACTTGATTGGAGTCGACCTGTGATTAATTCAATTGATTGGACATGATTTGGAAAGGCACACGCCTGTCTATAAGGTCCCACAGTTGACAGTACATGTCAGAGCGAAAACCAAGCCATGAGGTCAAAGGATTAGTCCGTAGAGCTCCGAGACAGGTTTGTATCGGGGCACAGAGTGTACCAAAACTTTTCTGCAGCATTGAAGGTCCCCAAGAACCCATTGGCTTCCATCATTATTTCTTACATGGAAGAAGTTTGGAAGCACCAAGACTCTTCCTAGAGCTGGCCACTCGGCCATACTGAGCAGTCGGGGTAGAAGAGCCTTGGTCAGGGAGTTTAACAAGAACCCGATGGTCACTCTGACAGAGTTCTTCTGTGAAGATGGGAGAACCTTCCAGAAGGACAACCATCTCTGCAGCACTCCAACAATCAGGTCCTTTCTCGTAGAGTGGCCAGACGGAAGCAATTTCTCAGTAAAAGGCACATGACAGCCCGCTTGGAGTTTGCCAAAAGGCAACTAAAGGACTCAGACCATGAGAAACAAGATTCTCTGGTCTGATGAAACCAAGATTGAACTCTTTGGCTTGAATGCCAAGCGTCACATTTGGAGGAAACCTGGCACCATCCCTACTGTGAAGCACGGTGGTTGCAGAATCATACTGTGGTGATGTTTTCCAGAGGCAGGGACTGGGAGACGAGGAAAAATTAACAGAGAAAAGTACAGAGAGATCCTTCAGGACCTCAGACTGGGGCGAAGGTTCACCTTCCAACAGGACAATGACCCGAACCACAATTTGGTAGCATTGCCTTTAAATTGTTTAACTTGGGTCAAACGTTTTGGGTAGCCATCCACAAGCTTCCCACAATAATTTGGGTGAATTTTGGCCCATTCCTCCTGACAGAGCTGGTGTAACTCAGTCAGGTTTGAAGGCCTCTTTGCTCACACACACTTTTGCAGTTCAGCCCACAAATTTTCTATAGGAAAATGTGGGTCAGGGCTGTGTGATGGCCACTCCAATACATTGACAATGTTGTCCTTAAGCCATTTTGCCACAACTGTGGAAGTATGATTGGGGTCATTGTCCATTTGGAAGAACCATTTGCGACCAAGCATTAACTTCCTGACTGATGTCTTGATGTTGCTTCAATATATCCACGTAATTTTCCTTGCTCATGATGCCATCTATTTTGTGAAGTGCACCAGTCCCTCCTACAGCAAAGCACCCCCACAACATGATGCTGCCACCTCCGTGCTTCACGGTTGATATGGTGTTCTTCGGCTTGCAAGCCTCTCCCTTTTTCCTCCAAACATAACTATGGCCAAACAGTTCTGTTTTTGTTTTATCAGACCAGAGGACCTTTCTCCAAAAAGTACGATCTTTGTCCCCATGTGCAGTTGCAAACCGTAGTCTGGCTTTTTTTTTATGGTGGTTTTGGAGCAGTGGCTTCTTCCTTGCTGAGCGGCCTTTCAGGTTATGTCAAGAGGGGACTTGTTTTACTGTGGATATAGATACTTTTGTACCTGTTTCCCCCAGCATTTTCACAAGGTCCTTTGCTGCTGTTCTGGGATTGATTTGCACTTTTCGCACCATAGTATGTTCATATCTAGGAGACAGAACACGTCTCCTTCCTGAGCGGTATGATGGCTGCGTGGTCCCAAGGTGTTTTTAACTGAGTACTATTGTTTGTACAGATGAACGTGGTATCTTCAGGCATTTGGAAATTTCTCCCAGGGATGAACCAGACTTATGGAGGTCTACAATTTTTTTTTATGAGGTCTTGGCTGATTTCCCCATGATGTCAAGTAAAGAGGCACTGAGTTTGAAGGTAGGCCTTTAAATACATCCACGTACACCTTCAATTGACTCCAATTATGTCAATTAGCCTATCAGAAGCTTCTAAAGCCATATCATTTTCTGGAATTTTCCGAGCTGTTTAAAGGCACAGTCAACTCAGTGTATGTAAACTTCTGACCCACTGGAATTGTGATACAGTGAATTATAAATGAAGTAATCTGTCTGTAGCAATTGTTGGAAAAATTATTTGTGTCATGCACAAAGTAGATGTCCTAACCGACTTGCCAAAACGATAGTTTGTGAACAAGAAATGTGTGGAGTGGTTAATAAATGAGATTTAATGACTCCAACCTAAGTGTATGTAAACTTCCGACTTCAACTGCATATAATATCACAATGTTTCATTCTACACATCTAAATGTATCTTTTGCCCCAAGTGATGCACAGTAATACCTGCTTGAGAACGTTTGTGGCCAACAGAAAATATCATAAATAAAAAATAATGATTGTTAAATTGTTTTCCCCCCTCATCAATCAACAACAAAATAAAAAACTGCAATATAACATCTACATAAGTATTCAGACCCTTTACTCAGTACTTGGTTGAAGCACCCTTTGCAGCGATTGCAGCCTCGAGTATTCTTCGGTATGACGCTACAAGCTTGGCAAACCTGCATTTGGGGAGTTTCTCCCATTCTTCTCTGCAGATCCTCTCAAAGCTCTGTCAGGTTGGATGGGGAGCGACGCTGCAGAGCTATTTTCAGGTCTCTCCAGGGATGTTAGATCGGATTCAAGTCCAGGCTCCGGCTTTGCCACTTAAGGACATTCAGAGACTTGTCCCGAAGCCACTCCTGCATTGTCTTGGCTGTGTGCTTAGGGTCGTTGTCCTGTTGGAAGGTGAACCTTTGCCCCAGTCTGAGGTCCAGAGGCGGTTTTCATCAAGGATCTGTCTGTACTTTGCTCCATACATCTTTCCCTCGATCCTGATTGGTCTCCCAGCCCCTGTCGTTGAAAAACATGCTCCTCGCAGTATTGTTTACTCTTGGGATTTTACAAGACATAAAACTAGCTGTGGTATTGTAATTGTGCTGGTTATAGACCATATCTATGTGTTTTTCCATATATCCTGGGGCACGATCATTTAAGGTGTCAAATTTATGATTGTTTAAACTGATCCACTTTGGACTCCAAAGGCAAAAAGCCGTCCTCCCAGATCTCCTGTACCCCTATGTTAGTCCTAGGAGGGACATTCAGCATATACTGTATAACATAAGCATTTGGACCAGGCTAATCGTACTAACTACTGACTGTGACAAAAGTAAACAACAGATTATTGTGGATCCTGCCACTAATGGCCTACAGACACAACTCAAGGTAAGAGGAATTTGACCCAAACATACATTTTGGCTGAACGATCTCTATAAAATGTAAAGGAATAGTTCACCCATTTAAAGAGGAGCTGACCCCCCCCAAAAGACAACTTCTTTGGTTAAAAATGGCCTATGTGTCTTTGATAGTAGTCATAAACATAGTGTATTCCCAAAATGGACACAAAAAAAGTGTGAGCTGTACAACTGTGGTGATAATTTCAGTATTTTCCTAAACTGATTTTGTGAGATTTAAGGGATCAAGGATGTCACCGATTTCCTTGTTTTGGGTTTAGATTTCAAACCTGCCCACTAACACAGGACCACTGCTTGGCATCACCCAAATCATTGGAGCACGGCTGCATGTGTGCTGCAGCAGGATCCTCCTACAGCCCTCACATTTCTTTACAGACAGCAGAACCAATTGAGTAATACATCGTCGCCAATGTTGTGTTGAACGAGCGAGACATGTTCTTTATAAACAGCTTGGTCCCCCCCCCCCCCCCCCCCCCCCAAATCAAACATACACATATTCGTGGGCTGGCGTTAGCATCGCATGTACAACAGTCATTCCTTAACCAAAGTCATAGTACAGTGGCTCCTCAACAACGGTGAGGGACGAGGAACAAACAACTATATCAAACCACACTCCCAAGACGCAAATCTAAATTTTCTTTATGAGGAAGAGAAACTCAGTTCAGCTCCCCTTTAAAAAACATCATATTGGTTTCCTTACCCTCTATGCAGTCTATGGACAAGCTAGCTAGCTACCAGCGCGAATGTGCAGTTTTCTCCGCCAGAATGGTCAACTCTGCCGAAAATGTTGTGGACTTTTTATTCAAGAACCCCTTTCATTCTGTGTGGTACACAGAAAAAGTGCGAATTAAAAGCGAGGGTCGACCTCTGCCTGAGATCATGACGAAGGATGAAAGGGTGAGGACAACAACCACCCGAGCCACTGCCTGTTCACCCCGCTATCATCCAGAAGGCGAGGTCAGTACAGGTGCATCAAAGCTGGGACCGAGAGACTGATAGAAGCTGTTTATCTCAAGGCCATCAGACTGTTAAACAGCCACCACTAACATTGAGTGGCTACTGCCAACACACTGACTCAACTCCAGCCACTTTAATAATGGGAATTGATGGGAAATGATGTAAAATATATCACTAGCCACTTTAAACAATGCTACCTAATATAATGTTTACATACCCTACATTATTCATCTCATATGTATATACTGTACTCTATATCATCTACTGCAACTTTATGTAATACATGTATCACTAGCCACTTTAAACTATGCCACTTTGTTTACATACTCATCTCATATGTATATACTGCACTCAATACCATCTACTGTATCTTGCCTATGCCGCTCTGTACCATCACTCATTCATATATCTTTATGTACATATTCTTTATCCCCTTACACTTGTGTCTATAAGGTAGTAGTTTTGAAATTGTTAGCTAGATTACTTGTTGGTTATTACTGCATTGTCGGAACTAGAAGCACAAGCATTTCGCTACACTCGCATTAACATCTGCTAACCATGTGTATGTGACAAATACAATTTGATTTGATTTTTAAGAGGTGATGACCACTACCATTGTCAACTCTCTCATGAGTTGAACCGAAGCCATATCTCATGTGCCCGCTCATCGCACATTAAATGTTTCCTCTCCAAGCACTGTGAGTACTCATATCATTTTCCTCTCATTACTGTATGTAGAGTCAATTACATACACAAACAATCACATTATTACACATCAATGATTTTACTCATACTTTGTAGTGTATTGTTTTTTGTCTTCCCAGTCAAATCCTGTCCTGCAATGGTTAAGCCTCTGAACACCTCAACTCATGCCTCACACCCTCATTCAATCACTGCTGTGATCTCTTTCCAACACTGTGTAAGTATCCCTCTCATTCCCATTCCCCATAATATTGTACTATAAATGTCTTTAGGTTAAAATAATTAGTCTTTGATGATTTTTGAAACACACTTTGCTGTCTCCATGCCTTCAGCGCCTATACCATGGGTCTCTCATCCTGCTCAATTCTTCAAGTCACCAGCCTCCACTGCCCTCCACCTACCCAAGGACGTTTGAATATAGACATACCTTAACCACCTAAATGAGGATCAAAATGTAACCTTGCGTAATACCCTAGATGCAGTTGCACCCCTAAAAACAAACATTTGTTTTAGCTCCCTGTTTTAGCTCCCTGGTATACAGAAAATACCAGAGCCCCAAAGCAAGCTTCCAGAAAATTGGAATGAAAATGGCGTTCCACCAAACTGGAAGTCTTCCGACTAGCTTGGAAAGACAGTACCGTGCAATATCGAAGAACCCTCACTGCTGCTCAATTATCCTATTTTCTTCCCAAAACTAATTGAGGAGAATAAGAACAATCCCCTCCCAAAAATGTGATATTGTCGCAAAGCTAACTTAAAAGCAGCATTCCCCAAGAGAGGATGGCTTTCACTTCAGCAGTGAGGAATTCATGAACTTCTTTGATGTAAAGGTCATGATCATTAGAAAGAAAATTACAGACTGCTCTTTCAATCTGCACATTTCTCCAAAGCTCAGTTGTCCTGAGTCTGTACATAACTGC
Source organism: Oncorhynchus mykiss (assembly GCF_013265735.2). NCBI lineage: Eukaryota > Metazoa > Chordata > Actinopteri > Salmoniformes > Salmonidae > Oncorhynchus > Oncorhynchus mykiss. The sequence continues at coordinate 19,479,098 of NC_048583.1, read as the reverse complement.
CAGGAAGTTGGATCAATGGAGACACTCACGTTTTTTAATCCTGTATCTCTTGACACATTCATGAAAATAGCCATGGCCTCTAAACCTTCACGCTACATACTGGACCTTATTCAAACTAAACTACTGAAAGAGCTACTTCCTGTGCTTGTTCCTCCTATGTTGAACATAGTAAATGTGGAAAGTAATAAAGCCTCACTTGAAAAAGCCAAACCTTGACCTAGAAATGTTATTTAAACTATCGGCCTGTATCGAATATCCCATTTATCTCAAACATTTTAGAAAAAGCTGTTGCCTGAAGATCCCATAAGACCACTGAGACTGCACTCGTGAAGGTGGCAAATGACCTTTTAATTGCGTCAGACCAAGGCTCTGCATCTGTCCTCGTGCTCCTAGATCTTACTGTCGCTTTTGACACCATCAATCACCATCTTCTTTTGGAGAGATTAGAAACCCTAATTGGTCTACACGGACAAGTTCTGCCTGGTTGAGATCTTATCTGTCGAAAGATATCAGATTGTCTCTGTGGATGGTTTGTCCTCTGACAAATCAATTGTACGTTTTGGTGTTCCTCAAGGTTCCGTTTTAGAATGACTATTGTTTTCACTATATATTCTACCTCTTGGTGATGTCATTTGGGAAACACAATGTCAACACTCACTGCTATACGGACGACACAGCTGTACATTTCGATGAAACATAGTGAAGCCCCAAAATTGCCCTCCCTGGAAGCCTGTGTTTCAGACATAAGGAAGTGGATGGCGGTAAATGTTTGACTTTTAAACTCAGACAAAACAGAGATGCTAGTAGGTTCCAAGAAACAAAGAGATCAGCTGTTCGATCTGTTGTTGATGGTTGTAAAGGCTTTTCAAACAAAACTGAAAAACCTTGCCGTTACTCTGGACCTTAATTTGTCTTTTGACAAACGTATCAAGAATATTTCAAGAACTGCTTTTTTCCATCTTCGGAGCATTGCAAAACTCTGAAATGTTTAGTCCAAAAATTATGCAGAAAAACAAATCCATGTTTTTGTCACTTCTAGATTAGACTGCTGCAATGGCCTACTCTCCAGCTACCTGGATAAAGCACTAAATAAACTTCAGTTAGTGCTAAACACAGCTGCTAGAATCTTGACTAGAACCCAAAAATGTGATTATATTACTCCTCTCTACGCTGGCTTCATGTTAAGGCTGGGGCTGATTTCAAGGTTTTACTGCTAACCTACAAAGCATTACATAGGCTTGCTCCTACCTCTTTCTCTGATTTGGTCCTGCCGTACATACCTCCACCTACGCTATGGTCACGAGATGTAGGCCTCCTTATTGTCCCTAGAATTTCTAAGCAAACAGCTGGAGGCAGGGCTGTCTATGGAGCTACATTTTCATGGAATAGTCTGCCTACAGTGGTTCTTCAATTAAAGGTTTTGAGATTATGCCACGGGACATTGAGGTAATTTGTGGTTTAGTACACTACTCTGCGTCACTGCTTCATTGCGCCAGACCACAGCAAGGGGGAGGTAGAGCGCTGATTTTGCTTTTGGGTACAGTGTAAAGTGTTGATCGTGTTGATCGCAAGGCGCTATTGTGTCTCTACCTGAATGAATGCTGTCAATGAATGGGCAATATATATACCAAATAGAAACTGATAATTGTGCACAACTTCACAATTTAATTTGAATCAACTGAATGATGAGGATGAAGTAGAGGGTGATTGAATTTAGAACAATAGTGTAAGAATTGCTCTTCCTCTGTTCCGCACGCAAAGTGGTTTGGAACTTTGACTATCGACCCGAGGAAGAGGCGAGAAGCTCACATCAGACCATCACTGGTACAGCTGATTAGCTGTCTTAAGTCAGATATAGAGAAAATCAAATCTAATTGAAACGATCCTAATACGCTCATCACCAATGGGAACCGTCAACATGGCTGGTTATCTTTCAAAGTGAACAACAGTAGAAGAGCGTAGTAGGATAGAGGGAGACCCCTTTCGGGCAATCAGAGTCATACAGCTGGAAGGCAATCAACTTTCCGAGAAGTCTTGGTTGTGGAACTTAGATGTACTGTACGCGAAGAGTGTTTAACACTTTTTTTTTTATTACTACATGATTCCACGTGTTATTTCATAGTTTTGTTGTCTTCACTATTATTCTACAATGTAGAAAATAGTTTAAAAAAATAAAGAAAAACCCTGGAATTAGTTGGTGCGTCCAAACTTTTGTTTTTGTCAGAATACTTTCGGAACTGTTTTGGATGAGCTGTAGTTTATGAATTGAATTTGCAGGCAGGTCCCCCATGTACTGCTTTCCCATATTCAACTCTGTAGAAGATTAATGCATGGATTAGCTCAGGTGAAAGAATGTTTTACAGACCGGACTAATGTGGCAATTGAAGAGAGAGCAGAATTGAATTTCACACTCAAATTAGTGATGACTGAGGAGAGGGGAATGATGTGGCAATTTATGACAGGATGCTGCTGGAGTTGGTGATCTGCTGGGGGTTGCCTATTAGCATTGCCTCTGTTTTGCTGCTGTTGAATTGGAGGAAGTTGTTCTGGGTCCAATATTTTGCCTCTTCCAGTTGGACAATGTTGACAGAGCATATGCTGTGTTAGGCTTTGTTTTAATGTACACCTGTGTGTTGGGGGCAGATATGGGTGATTAAGTAAGAACCAGAGTGGGGTTAAGGTTGGAGTATACCCTAACCTTGTCGGATGGTTTTGATTTTAGCCTTTCAAATCTTTAAAATTGTACAGTTGATGTCTCGGGAGGGCCAGAGTCTGTAGGGTGGAGGAGGTGTCTGAGAGTGAAAAAATGAAGGTCCTGGGATTTCCTCGGGTCCCATTATGCCTGGTGAAAACCAAACACTGCATTCCACAGTAAGAACCTTACACCAATGGTCAAGCGTGGTGGTAGTGTGATGGTGTGGGGATACTTCGCTGCCTCGGGACCTGGACGACTTGCCTTAATAGAAGGAACCATGAATTCTGCTCTGTATCAGAGAATTCTACAGGAGAAATTCAGGCTTTCCGTCTGTGATTTGAAGCTGAAGAGCAGCTCGGTCATGCATCAAGACAATGATCCAAAACACACAATCATGTCTACATGAATGCCTAAAAAGCAACACATTTGACGTTTTGGAATGGCCTAGTCAAAGCGAAGACTTAATCCCAATTGACATATTGTGGCATGACTTGAAACACAAATGTCGCTAAGTTAAAGCAGTTCTCTATTGAAGAGTGTGCCAAAATTCCTCCACAGTGATATGAGAGATTGATCAACAACTACAGGAAGCATTTCATTGGAGTAATTGCAGCTAAAGGTGGCAAAACCAGTTATTGAGTGTAAAGGGTAATTACTTTTTAACACAGCGTCATTGGGTGTTGCATAACTTTGTTTATGAAATAAATGAAATAAGTATGTCATTGTTGTGTTATTTGTTCACTCATCTTCGTTTTATCTAGTATTAGGTTTTGGTTGAAGATCTGATAACATGTTGAGACAATTAGAAAAGTGGCAAATACTTTTCACAGCACTTTATAAAGTGACTTGGCAACAGGAAAGTGACTTGGCAACAGGATAGATAATAAACAGTAGCATCAGCGTATGTGAGGAGCAAAAAAGGTTGATACAGATAGTTAACCAAATAGCTAACTGGACTAACTATTTAGCAGTCTTATGGCTTGGGGGTAGAAGCTGTTCAGGGTCTTGTTGATTTTAGACTTGGTGCATCGGCACCTCTTGCCATGCGGGTGGGCAGAGAGAACAGTCCATAACTTGTGTGGCTGGAGTCTTCGACACTGCCTGGTATAAAGGTCATGGATGGCAGGGAGCTCGACCCCAGTGATGTACCAAGTAGTTGCCATACCAAGCGGTGATACTGCCAGTCAAGATGCGCTCAATGGTGCATCTGTGGAACCTTTTGAGGATCTGTGGTCCCATGACAAATCTTTCCAGCCCCCTGATGGGAAAGAGGCATTGTCGTGCCTTCTTCACAACTGTGTTGGTTTGTGTAATGTGGACACTGAGGAACTTGAAGCTCCACCACAGCCCCTTCGATGTGGATGGGGATGTGCTCGGCCCTCCGTTTACCGTAGTCAGCGATCAGCTCTTTGTCATGCTGACGTTGAGGGAGCAGTTAATGTCCTGGCACCACATTGCCAGGTCAATGACCTCCTGCTTATAGGCTCATTACCATCAGTGATCAGGTCAACCACGGTCGTGAAATAAGCTAAATTAATAATGATGTGTGTGTGTGTGTGGTCAGTACAGGAGGGGATGGTCAGCGTGTCTGTGTTGATGTTGCCTACCCTCACCACCTGGGAACAGCCCATCAGGATGTCCGGGATCCAGTTGCAGAGATATTGGTTAATTCCCAGGGTCCTAAGATTTGTGCCAAGCTTGGAGGGGACAATGGTGTTGAACGCTGAGCTGTAATCAATGAACAGCATTCTCTTTTTTTTTTTTTTTTAATTTTACCTCTTTTTCTCCCCAATTTCGTGGTATCCAATTATTGTAGTAGCTACTATCTTGTCTCATTGCTACAACTCCCGTGCGGGGGCTCGGGAGAGACGAAGGCTGAATGTCATGCGTCCTCCGATTGTTACGGACAACTAGGTGTGGTGGGTGGAATCAGGCGCAGAGAGCAAGGTTCAGTCGTTTCTTCCAATTTATTCCCCAGCACAACAAAACAGTCACGCCAACACACAGGGCGTATATATGTTGCCAGTCCAAAACCGGACAAACTAGTCCGGAGAATAAATACACGAAAATAAATCACACCATCAAACACAGAGTAACAATGACAAGCCCGCACAAATACCCAGCGGGCCTAGTGCCCTTAAATACCCTACAAACAAAACCTAATACTAAACAGGTGTACCCAATTCAAACGGAATCGATGGCAGCTAATAGGCCGGCGACGACGACCACCACCCGAACAGGAACTATCTTCAGCGAGGTTCGTGACACTGATACACAACCCAACCAGCCATACTGCTTCTACAGCACGCATCCAACCCGGAAGCCAGCCGCACCAATGTGTCGTGGCTAGCGGACTAGCAACCTTGGCTAGCCCAGCCCGCCACAAGAGTCACTGGTGCACGATGAGACAAGGAGATCCCTACCGACCAATCCCTCCCTAACCCAGACAACGCTAGGCCAATTGTGCATCGCCCCACAGACGGTTACGACAGAGCCTGGGCACGAACCCAGGGACCCTGATGGCACAGCTAGCGCTGCAGTACAGCACCCTTAACCACTGCGCCACCCGGGAGGCTATGAACAGCATTCTCACATCCTCTTATCTAGGTGGGTGATGGCAGTGTGGAGTGCATTTGAGATTGCGTCACCCATAGATCTCTTGGGGCGGTATGAAAATGTAAGTTGTTCTAGGATGTCTGGGATGATGAAGTTGATGTGTGCCATAAAAAGCCTTTCAAAACACATAATGGTTACAGATGTGAGTACTACAGGGCTGTTGTCATTATGGCATGAAGCCTTAGAGTTCTTGGAAACAGGAATGATGGTAAGAGGGGATTACAGACTGGGAAAAGGAGAGGTTGAAGATTACCGTGAATATGCCAGCCAGATGATCTGCACATTCTCTGAGAACAGTGCCCTGAAATACCGTCCGGCCCCGCAGCCTTGCGAGTGTTGACCTGATTAAAGAGCAAGATCACTCAGTCCTCTAGGTTGGTGGGGGCCTTCAAGCACGGCAGAGGAACATTTTGTTGAATCAATGTGAATGTTGAAATCACCTAGGATAGCAACATTGGAGAGGGTAGGACAGGTGAGAGGTGATCAGCTCATAAAACTCTGTAGTAAAATATACATTGTTTGTTGTAGGGGGGTGATAGATGAGTATCACAGTGAGAGAACTGGGAGAGTTAATTTTAAAAGCCACATTTTCAGGTCAAAACAGCCTTTGTGGAAAACCGCAAGACCACCATCCCTGGCATGGACACAGGCCTTTTCCAGACATGTTTAACCAGGTGGAGATCTTTGGCAATGATCTTTACTTCAACATTATTGTGTTTTGTATTTCTAATACCTTTTTCTGATGTTTTCGTTTCCATCGGTTTGACCAGAAATCAAAGCATTTGCTTATTCCTAATAATTAGGATAGAAAAGGGTTTAAACATTTTATAAATGTCTTAACCTAAAGTCGATGTCCGTTGGAATCAAATTAACATCATAATACATATTTCACAGTTAGACAATGTTTCATTTATAAACATAAAACATTTGCAGAATAAATTACTCATCTTTTCAGTTCATGATGAGTAAATATTCCCAAAGTAGCAATACGACAAATTACCATGCGCATATCTCATTTAATTGGGCCTATTAGATACGCTATTCTAATTTCAAGTTTTTGCTCTATGCATTCCAAAAAGGAGTGTGGTTTACAACATACAGGTGAACAGACAGAATCTTCTTTAATTTAAAGTGTGTAGGTTACCACTAGACCTAGTCATATCCAGGGGAAGTTGGCATGCTAAAGTTGTTGCCTCACCCTTTAATAAAAAAAGAAGATATATTAATAAAAAAACGACATTGTTTTCCTTTTTTTCACAAAAGTAGTGCACTGGTCCTTTACTTGTCCTGTATTAGCGGACCGATATAGCCATCTGTAGCACATATATTTATTGTGAGAGTTAACCAATGTTATAAATGATGCCCAGGGCCCTCATTTGACACCCGATTTGACATCAATCAATCAAATGTATTTATAAAGCCCTTTTTTTGATCAGCCGATGTCACAAAGTGCTATACAGAAACCCAGCCTAAAACCCCAAACAGAAAACAATGCAGGTGTAGAAAAACTCCAAAACAACCAAAATGTACAAAATAACAAAGTGGGTACAAAACCCGTCGCACATCACATACAATCAAAACAATCTCCGACAAGGACATGAGAGGAAACGGAGGGTTAAATACACAACATGTAATTGATGGGATTGGAACCAGGTGTGAAGGAAGACAATACAAAACCAATGGAAAATGAAAAACAGGATCGGTGATGGCTAGAAGGTGACGTCGACCGCCGAACACTGCCCGAACAAGGAGAGGGACCGACTTCTGCGGAAGTCGTGACAGCAACAGGCCAGCACCTCAGAAGTAAATGTCAGTTGGCTTTTCATTGGCGATCATTCGGAGTCGAAAACAGCAGGTCCGCGACAAGGTAGCACGTCCAAAAAGAGAGCGAGAGAGAGAGAGAGAGAGAGAAGGAGAGAATTAGAGGGAGCATGCTTAAATTCACACAGGACACCGGATAAGACAGGAGAAATACTCCAGATATAAGAGACTGACCCTAGCCCACCGACACATAAACCTTTGCAGCATAAATACTGGAGGCTGAGACAGGAGGGGTTGGGAGACACTGTGGCCCTGTCCGACGATACCCCCGGACAGTGCCAACCAGGCAGGATATAACCCCACCCTCTTTTCCTAAGCACTCCTCCTACTACTAGAGGGATATCTTCAACCACTAACTTACTACCCTGAGACAAGGCCGAGTATAGCCCACGAAGATCTCCTCCACGGCACGATCTCCCCCACGGCACGAAGATGATCCTATGAAAATCACAATGCTGCTCATGGGTCCTTTAACATGGAGTTGTGCGCATTGTGACTAGGATGTTATGAGATGGTAATTGCTCAGTCACTCACTCTTTTGTTGCTTCTATTTTATTTTGTGTTAATGCTGAAGAACACTACAGCTGTTGAAAAGATTGCAGCCAAACAGGTTGACTTCCATGCCTCAATGCCGCTATCACAAAGCTTTTTTGTGTTCACAATGAAAAAGGGCTCTAATAGGCTAAAGGATCATTGAAGCAGGGAAAATAGATACCATACACGCCTGCTATTGACGTTGCAGATATTTATACAATCAAATGTTATTGCAACCATACAGTCAACAGAAGTAAAAAAAAGAAGAAAAAAAAGTAAAGCTTATGAAACCATGGTTATTTTTTTATAAAACATTACTTAGTATTTATATTATACTATAAGTAAAAGTAATATTTCCATTGTTACTATTACATGTTGTTGTTGCCATGTTATATGTAATTTAGTATTACCATATAGTTACTACTTGAACCCGTACTGTAATGTAAAGTGTTACCTCTTTTGATCTTTATCAATAGTCTAATGTCTACATTTGGAAGTGTAGAGAGCTGTTCACATAAGGCTCAGAAGTGAACAATGAGCATAAGTAACATATTAGAATAACTATCATCAGGGTTGTTCCCAATGCTTTCAACCACTTTCTGACTGCACCCTTTTGATTTGAACAAAACCTTCCTCCAATGTTAGAAGTGGTCAGGAATAAACTTTTTGGACCTGAATGCCAAAACATTAAAGAGCGACTTAACCACAATGATTCCGCATTTTTAAAATATTTTCAGCCTTTGGTTTTTATGTGACAGTTACTGAAGTTTGTCCCCCATGAGACACTATAGTATCAAAGCCTCAATCACTTCCCCCAAAGATATCTGTAATTAATTTGGGTGTTTTTGACAAGAACGTTTTAGTTAGCTAAGGTGTTTGGTGCTGTATTTCTCAAGTAAAAAATGCTCAGTGTGTAACGGCCATTGGTGGAAGAAGGTGAGGACCAAAGCGCAGCGTGGTACGTGTTCGTCATGTTTATTCGAAACTGAACACTAAAATGCTAAACAACAAAGAGACAACCGAAACAGCTCTGTCAGGTGCAACACACACTAAACATAAATTAACTACCCACAAAAACCCAGTGGGAAACCGGGTCCGGGTGGGCCGCCTTTACGGCGGCGGCTCGGGTATGGGACGTGGACCCCGCTTCACCTCGGTCTTGGCTCTGGGAACAGTAAACTAGTCCATAAATATTATTTTTATATCCAAAATACCTCAGTTCGTTTGGCGCATTATGTTCAGAAATCCAAAGGAAAGAGCGGTCACGACAACGCAGACAAATTCCAAATAATATCCGTAATGTGCACAGAAACACGTCAAACGTTTTTTTATAATCAATCCTCAGGTTGTTTTTAAAATATATAATCAATCATATATCAACTGCAAATGTCTTTCACAGTAGGAGAGGGAAAAACAATAGCTGTCCAAATTCTGTTGTGCGAGCAAAACTCATGTGACCGCTTGATGCGACGTAATCGTTCTGGCTCATTTTTCAAAATAAAAGCCTGAAACTATCTCTGAAGACTGACACCTTGAGGAAGCGATAGGAAAAGGAATCTGGTTGATATCCCTTTAAATGGAGCAATGGGAGGCTATGGAACATTGGCTTTTCAAAATAGAGGCCACTTCCTGGTTTGATTTTTCTCAGGGTTTCGCCTGCAATATCAGTTATGTTATACTCACAAACAATATTTTGACAGTTTTGGAAACTTTAGAGTGTTTTCTATCCTAATCTGTCAATTATATGCATATTCTAGCATCTGGTCCTGAGGAATAGGCCGTTTACTTTGGGAACGTTATTTTTCCAAACATAAAAATAGTACCCCCTAGCTTCAAAAGGTTAAATTCCACTGATTTCAAAACTTGGGCCTCCAGAAAGTGGAGAGCAACACGTATGTAGTTTTACTACTATATATTTTTTAAGCCGGTTTAGACAGGATTACCTACACAAACTGACCAGCTCAAAGAGAAAGAAGTGTGCTATATGGCAGACCAATCTGAACTCATCTCTCAGCATGTCCAGCCCACTCATTGGCTGAGATAATCTTGGCTAGCGGGAAGGTTGCTCGCTTTTTCTGTGGCTAAACCAACTAGGCTCGTAATTTTAACAATTTTATTCATATTTATTGATGGCATTCACGTTCGTTATTAAGGCACATGAAAGTTCATATGTCCCAGAAGGCATTTCTGCCAACAAAAAAAAACATTTTGATAAAACGTTTACCTTCAAATGGCTCTCCTGTGAAGTAGTGACCCGTGACATACGCCTAGTTTCCTGAAATGAGTCATAATTATCCTGTTTACACTCTATACTGAATTTTGACACTACATTTTTGTACTAATATCGAATTTTACATACCCTACAATGAGACATCCATATCTTCATCACAGAAAAAGATAAACGTTTTAGTTTGATATAATTTGAAAGCTTACAAACAGGGTTATCAAATTATTTATAATTTCCTGAAATGTAAAAAATATATATTTTACCTTTAAAATCAATTATCGTAAAATGTATACTCTCCGATTGAATTCATATTCAATTTAGAATATATTTTATATTATCTGAGGTGTTTGGAGAGTGCCCATCATCGGTTGAGTCACATTATGCTCTTGAATACAGGGTGGGTGTCATGTTTTGGCTGATAAATTCACTAAAATGTTAATAAAATGTAATTACATTTTAACTTTGAAATGGTACCAAAAAGATGGTTGGATGTCCACACATCAGAAAATGCTTACTTGAGTGAGCATATTCATTGTTTTAAATTCAACTGTCAATCTTCCATAGGAAACCTATTTAAATAATAGAAAAATAGATAATTGAATAGACTTTCCCCATTTAAGTTGACGTTCCACGGTGTGTGGACCAGCAGCCATTTTTCTGGTAATAATTGGAAGTTTAAAGGACAACTCCAACACTTTTAAACCTTGTTTGCATTATGTCCATTGTTTACATATGTGAAAACAAAGAATTTCTATGTTTTGTGAGAAAAAAAAAATGAAGGTTAAAAAGTTATACCCGATGACATCTTCAAAAATGATTTTAAAACACTATGAGATTAGCAGTGATGTGTGGAGCAAGATAATTCCCCTCCCCATAGCTAGAAACTAGTTGCAGGTTTTGAAAATAACTGGTTTTGTTACTTGCTGCCCTGTAATGTCACAGATAAGCATTTTGTAGTACCTTGCTTTTTATTATTTTTAACCACACATCATAGAAACACACCATTTTCACACATGTAGACACTGGTATGAGGCCGGGCCTAGTTTTCCAAAAGTTATCTATCTGCATTACTGCTATCGGATAGGAAGAGATAAATAGAAATAGAATGAATAGAATGGGTATCCCCATTCAGGTCAATTATTCAAAATCAAATCAAATCAAAGTTTATTTGTCACGTGCGCCGAATACTACAGGTGTAAACCTTACAGTGAAATGCTTACCTACAGGCTCTAACCAATGGTGCAGGAAAATAAAAGGTGTGTGTGTGTGTGTGTGTGTGTGTGTAGGTAAGTAAAGAAATAAAACAACAGTAAAAAGACATTTGAAAAAAGAGTAGCAAGGCTATATACAGACACCTGTTAGTCAGGCTTATTGAGGTAGTATGTACATGTAGGTATCGTTAAAGTGACTATGCATATATAATGACCAGAGAGTAGCAGAAGCGTAAAAAGAGGGGATGGCATTTGGACACAATGCAGATAGCCCGGTTAGCCAATGTGCGGGAGCACTCGTTGGTTTGGCCAATTTAGGTAGTATGTACATGAATGTATAGTTAAAGTGACTATGCATATAAGATAAACAGAGAGTAGCAGCAGCGTTGGGGGGAGGCACACAATGCAAATAGTCCAGGTAAAAACGGTTGAGAAGCCTTTTTGTCCTAGACTTGGCACTCTGGTACCGCTTGCCATGCGGTAGTAGAGAGAACAGTCTATGACTGGGGTGGCTGGGGTCTTTGACAATTTTTAGGGCCTTCCTCTGACACAACCTGGTGTCGAGGTCCTGGATGGCAGGCAGATTTGCCCCAGTGATGTACTGGGCCATACGCACTATCCTCTGAAGTGCCTTGCGGTCAGAGGCCGAATGCTCTCGATGTTGCAACTGTAGAACCTTTTGAGGATCTCAGGACCCATGCCAAATCTTTTTAGTTTCCTGAGGGGGAATAGGCTTTGTCGTACCCTCTTCACGATTCATCCTTTCTGTTTATTATATCTCAATGCTTTTAATCCTATCCGATATCTGAAGTCCAGATAGACAACTTTTGAAAAACTGTGGCCCTGGAGATATTGAATATGAGGTTGAAAAGTGGCCCTTTAAGTTTCAATTCAGTTTAAAATACAATGGTGTACCAGTTACAGTGCATTCGGAAATTATTCAGACCCCTTCCCTTTTTCCACATTTTGTTACATTACAGCCTTTTTCTAAAATGTATTAAATCATTTTTTCCCCCCTGTCATCAATCTAGACTAAATAACCCATAGTGACAAAGCGAAAACAGGTTATTTAAATGTTTTTTAATAAAATGTACGTAAGTATTTAGACTCTTTAGAATAGAATCAAAATTGAGCTCAGTTGCATCCTGTTTCCATTGATCATCCTTGAGATTTTTTTTACAACTTGATTGGAGTCGACCTGTGATTAATTCAATTGATTGGACATGATTTGGAAAGGCACACGCCTGTCTATAAGGTCCCACAGTTGACAGTACATGTCAGAGCGAAAACCAAGCCATGAGGTCAAAGGATTAGTCCGTAGAGCTCCGAGACAGGTTTGTATCGGGGCACAGAGTGTACCAAAACTTTTCTGCAGCATTGAAGGTCCCCAAGAACCCATTGGCTTCCATCATTATTTCTTACATGGAAGAAGTTTGGAAGCACCAAGACTCTTCCTAGAGCTGGCCACTCGGCCATACTGAGCAGTCGGGGTAGAAGAGCCTTGGTCAGGGAGTTTAACAAGAACCCGATGGTCACTCTGACAGAGTTCTTCTGTGAAGATGGGAGAACCTTCCAGAAGGACAACCATCTCTGCAGCACTCCAACAATCAGGTCCTTTCTCGTAGAGTGGCCAGACGGAAGCAATTTCTCAGTAAAAGGCACATGACAGCCCGCTTGGAGTTTGCCAAAAGGCAACTAAAGGACTCAGACCATGAGAAACAAGATTCTCTGGTCTGATGAAACCAAGATTGAACTCTTTGGCTTGAATGCCAAGCGTCACATTTGGAGGAAACCTGGCACCATCCCTACTGTGAAGCACGGTGGTTGCAGAATCATACTGTGGTGATGTTTTCCAGAGGCAGGGACTGGGAGACGAGGAAAAATTAACAGAGAAAAGTACAGAGAGATCCTTCAGGACCTCAGACTGGGGCGAAGGTTCACCTTCCAACAGGACAATGACCCGAACCACAGCCAAGACAACGCAGGAGTGGCTTCGGGACAAGTGTCTGAATGTCCTTGAGTAGCCCAGCCAGAGCCGGGCTTGAACCCAATCAAAGATCTCTGGAGAGACCTGACAGACTTTGAGAGGATCTGCAGAGAAGAATGGGAGAAACTCCCCAAATACATGTGTGCCAAGCTTGTAGCGTCATACCCAAGAAGCCTCGAGCCTGTAATCGCTGCCAAAGGTGCTTCAACAAAGTGTTGACTAAACGGTCTGAATACTTATGTAATTGTGTGATTTTTCTGTTTTAAAAAAATAAATTTGCTAACATTTGAAATGGTACTTTACTCAGTCATTATGTCACACATTATCGTGTGTAGATTGATGAGGAAAAAATACAATTTCATCCATTTTAGAATAAGGCTCTAACATAACACAATGTGGAAAAAGTCAGAGGGTCTGACTACTTTTCAAATGCACTGTAAATTACAGTGTCCTGAAGGGATCACTCCATTCTATGGATTCTATTTCTATGGTTGAAATGACCAATGACGGGCACAACATGAACATGAACATGAACATATGCAAACATTTGAAAAATCTGAGTTTACACTTTTTGAGAAAATTGATGTTAAAGGTAAAACAATTATGAAAATGAATAGAGTTGCACACTCAATATATTAGCACCCAGTAATTTATTGGGTAAATCACCAACGTTTCGGCATCTGCGTGCCTCCTTTCACCCTGAAGAAGGCACAGTGATGTGGAAACGTTGGTGCTTTATCCAATAAATTACTGGGAGCTAATATATGGAGTGTGCGACTCTCTTTAGTTATTTTCATAGCTTATAGTTTATTCTCCGTCAGGCAGCACCTCTACATCAAATCATTTTCTCTGGGTGTGCGCCAGCTCATGTTTTTTTATTTGTAATGGTAAAAAAAATGACCTGTTTTTAGGCCCAGTGCAGTCAAAAACATAATTGTGTTTTATTTATGCACTGAACAAAAATATAAACGCAACATGCAAACATTTCAGAGATTTTACTGACTTACAGTTCATATAAGGAAATCAGTTAATTGAAATAAATAAATTAGGCCCTAATCTATTTATGTCACACGACTGGGAATACAGATATGCATCTGTTGGTCAGAGATACTTTTAAAAAAAAAGGTAGGATTGTGGATCAGAAAACCAGTCAGTATCTTGTGTGACCATAATTTGCCTCATTCGGCACTACCCATCTTCTTCGCATACAGTTGATCAGGCTGTTGATTGTGGCCTGTGAAATGTTGTCCCCCTCCTCTTCAATGGCTGTGCGAAGGTGATGGATATTGGCGGGAACTGGAACACGCTGTCGTACACGTCGATTCAGAGCATCCCAAATATGCTCAATGGGTGACCTGTCTGGTGAGAATGCAGGCCATGGAAGAATTGGGACATTTTCAGCTTCCAGGAATTGTGTAGATGACTTTGTAGATACTGAAACATGACAATGGGTCTCAGGATCTCGTCACGGTATCTCTGTGCATTCAAATTGCCATTGATAAAATGCAATTGTCTTTGTTGTTTGTATCTTATGCCTGGCCATACCATAACCCCACCACCACCATGTTGCACTCTATTCACAAACTGCTCGCCCACACAACATCATGCACGCTGACTGCCATCTGCCTGGTACAGTTGAAACTGGGATTCGTCCATGAAGAACACACTTCTCCAGCATGCCAGTGGCCATCAAAGGTGAGCATTTGCCCACTGAAGTCGGTTACGACGTCGAACTGCAGTCAGGTCAAGACCCTGGTGAGGATGACAAGCACTCAGATGAGTTTCCCTGATACGGTTTCTGACAGTTTGTGTAGAATGTTAACATGTTAACATTGTGTTAACATTGTTAACATTGTGAACAGAGTGCCCCATGGTGATGGTGGGGTTATGGTATTGGCTGGCATTATCTACGGACAATGAACACAAGATCCTGAGGCCCATTGTCATTAATCTGCTGCCATCACCTCGTATCAACATGATAATGCACGGCCCTATTTCGCAAGAATCTCTACATAATTCCTGGAAGATAAAAATGTCCCAGTTCTTCAATGGTCTGCATACTCACCAGACATGTCACCCATTGAGCTTGTTTGGGATGCTCTGATCCACGCTCCTACCTTTTTTTAAAGGTATCGGTGACCAACAAATGCATATACATTGGGGAGAACAAGTATTTGATACACTGCCGATTTTGCAGGTTTTCCTACTTACAAAGCATGTAGAGGTCTGTAATTTTTATCATAGGTACATTTCAAAAATCCAGAAAATGACATTGTATGATTTTTAAGTAATTCATTTGCATTTTATTTTATTTATCCCCACTGTATGTATTTCCGGTCATGTTAAATCCATAGATTAGGGACTAATGCATTTATTTCAATGAACTGATTTCATTATATGATCTGTAACTCTGTAAAATCTTTGAAATTCTGGCATGTTGCGTTTATGTTTATGTTCAGTATATAAAAATAAATGAATAAAATACAAATCTTAATAATAAGAACCATAATAATGAATACAGATGCATCGGCCAGATTCAGGTTAGGTAAATAAAGGACTTTGTGTTTTTATATTACAATGTGGGATTATAATATCAGAGATTGTACCTTTTCAAAAGCAGATGAACCATTCAGTAGTTCACAAATATTTGAAGACATTTCAATGAAACTGAAAATCCTAAGTTTTGATTGGCAGTCAATTAATTATCCATGAGCAGGGTTAATCTGTTTTGTTAAGACCATTCCAGTCTTTGGATCCTGAATGGACTTTACATTCTTTGAAATTCTTGCATGTTGTGTTTATATTTTTGTTCAGTGGAATGCATTGTGGTCTGTTCGTCTACATGAAGACATTTATGCACGTGTCTCTGAGAAAGCAGTTATCTGTGAGTTGTGGTATAACCGGTATGGCAAATCGTTTTGACCCTCTTTTGCAATCAGACAATGAACAAAAACAACAGATAGGCGGATGGCATTGATGATGTCTAAACAGTGGGGTAGGATAGATGGATTTGCCGGGGTGGAGGAATGTTTAGAAAGGTTATGAACTAGAAAGAGGGCCTAACAACACAAAAGGGGTGACATTGAGCCACCCAACCAGTTGATCAGCAATTGCCATATTAAGGCTGTAAATATGGTCTGCGATTCATATTGAACATACCTGCGTTTTCCTGTCGTACTGACATTACTGATCGTGAGGTGATAGAGAGAGAAGACGTTATAATTTTGGACCTGTATACCTGGTTGATCATCACATTGTGCCCCTTTGGGAGTACAATTTCAAGTGGACTTCATTTATTTATTTCAAGAAGTTCAGGTGAGTGGAAATTGGCGTGCAAGATACTGAATTTTGTTTAAGCAAGGATTTTCAGAGGATTTTGATTTCATAGCATTACTTTATAAAGTTATCATTATCCAATTGTTATGATAGTGTGTGTATTTCATCATTTTAAACTCAATAGTTTTTGTATGTGCAAACTTTAAACACACTGAACTTCAAAAATAGCAGTTCCACATTTAAAATCCATCAAAACAAATGGGTGAAAAATAAACAAAATTCTTAAAATCAAGTTATTTAATCACTTAGCCATCAAAATAGGTACTTGACAGAATTTCGTTTGAAATGTCAAAACAATAGACTCAAACATCGAAATTCCTCTCAAAATCAGTGGGTGTTAATTCACCAATACAATAATATCACATGAAATGATCTTGTCACCAAGTAGACCTGAGCCCCTAACATCATGCATGTCTATCTGCCAAATCAATCAAGAAGGTTACCAACTCTGTTCAAGAAAGGACATCAGACATAGCAGGAATCTATCATTATACAGTGCATTCAGAAAGTAGTCATACCCCTTGACTCTTTTTTTCACATTTTGTTGTGCTACACCCATCTGCACACAATACCCCATAATGACAAAATGAAAACATGTTTTTAGAAATGTTTGCTAATTTACTGAAAAGGAAATGCAAATATCGGTCATTGACCGAAGTATTCACAGTCCTGAGTCAATACATGTTGGAATCATATTTGGAAGCGATTACAGCTGTGAGTCTTTCTGGGTAAGTCTATACACCTGGAATGTACAATTTGGAATGTGCAATATTTATATATTTATGTATGTCTTGCCATAGATTTTTCAAGATGATTTAAGTCGAAACTGTAACCAGGCTACTCAGGATCATTCAATTTTGTCTTGGTAAGCAACAAGTGTATATTTCGCCTTGTGTTTTAGGTAATTGTCCTGCTGAAAGGTGAATTTGCCACCCTGGGTCTGTTGGAAACCAGACTGCACAAGGTTTTCTTCTAGGATTTTTTTCTGTGCTTAGCTGTATTCCAATTCTTTTTACCCTAAAAACTCCCTAGTCCTTGCCGATGACAAGCATAACCATAACAGGATGCAGCCACCACCATGCTTGAAAATATGAGGTCTCACTCAGTGATGTGTTGGATTTGCAATAAACAAAATGCTTTGTATGCAGGACATAAAGTTTTGCAGTTTTACTTCAGTGCCTTATTGCAAACAGGATGCATGTTTTGGAATATTATGCACAGGCTTCTTTGTTTTCCCTCCAGTCATTTAGGTTAGTATTATGGAGTTACTACAATGTTGTTGATCCATCCTCAGTTTTCTCCTATCACTGCCATTAAACACTGTAACTGTTTTAAAGTCACCTTTGGTCTCATGGTGAAAACCCTGAGCAGTTTCATTCCTCACTGGCAACTGAGTTAGGAAGGACGCCTATATCTTTGTAGTGACTGGGTGTATTGATACACCATCCAAAGTGGAATTAATAACTTCATCATATCAATTCCACATTTTTATAACAAATTTAGGACCTCTTTAGGTTTAAAACAAACATATTTAAAAATAATTTGATAAGATATTGAATTTGACCTTTACTACTGTTGCCCATTGAATCACATGAAATAACACATTCATAAATGTCAAAAAGACAATAAGGTTTTGAAGTGTCTGTCCTACATCTAGGAGAAATAAGAAATATATATTTTTTGACCTATTTTTACCCCTTTGTTGTCACAAAACTACCTCCATACTTCAATTTCTTTGTATGGGTTACCTGCAGATGAATCCCATGACACTTGTAAAGGTTGTAGAGTGGTCATATTAGTTTGTAGGCCAAACCGACTCTACAGACGTTTTCGTGGGAAAACCAATTTTCGCAATGTCTCATGGTCTGACAAACACCGCTGTAGCTTGGCCACCTTCCACCGCATATGCAGAATCCGACGGGTGTGATATCGCTAGTTTACACTGACAGACTTTGATGGGGATTTTTTTTTACGTTCCTTAGATTGACACATTCAATAGACTCTTAAGGATTTTAGATTACTTTTTTAATTCTATTTTTTCATTTACCAATACAGTAGGTGCCCTCCCTGGTCTTTGTGGTTGAATCTTATTTTGAAATTCACTGCTTGACTGAGGTTCCTTACATACCTATATGGGGTACAGAGATGAAGTAGTTATTCAAAAAATGTTGTATACACTATTATTGCACACAGTAAGTCCATGCATTTATTATGTAACTTGATAAGCAAATGTTTACTTCTGACCTTATTTAGGCTTGCCATGACAAAAGGGTTGAATACCTGTTGACCCAAGACTTTTCAGCTTTTCATTTTGTATCAATTTGTAAAAATGTCTAAAAACATAATTCCACTTTGACATTATGGGGTAGTGTGTAGGCCATTGTAACAAAATAAAAACTTTAGGCTGTAATTCAGGCTGTAACAGAATATTTTTTGGGGGAAAAAGTCAAGGGATGTGAATACTTTCGAAAGGCAGTGTATGTCTGATAGCAAAGTATAAGCGAGAGAAACAACAAATTCCATCACCATGAATCTTGATAAATGTTTTTATTGTTATTTTGAAGGCGGAGGAAGTTTATTGACAACACCTATACCATCAGCCTGGAACTTTCTGAGAAATCATCAGAATGAGGTTGGCTCTGGAAGCTATGGCTACTTTTATGGTCAGTCTTTTTACCCCCTATCAAAGATAACTTTAGGATTTGGGAAGTATACACTGATCCTAGATCTGGTTGATGGGTACCTACCCAGAGCAATGCAAACATACCTACAATAGTGTGGGAAAGGGGGTGGCCATCTAAAAAAAACGCAAAAAAAAAATAACTACACACCTGCTTGACAAAAAAAATCCTGAGCAAGGAACATTTGTTTGCGAGAATATCAACTTGCACAGAAATGTGCAAGCAATATGCAACTGCTCCTTCACTCTTTAAAGAAGTCACAATGGCAGAGAATTTCAGCCGTGGCTCTGTACCAGAGAATCAGAGCATAAACAAAGTATAAAGTTATGTCTCTTGAGAATTTACTGTCAAATTCTCTTGACTCTAAACAACAACAGCTTCTAAGTACCTTTGTTGTAGCCTACAAACTTTGAAATGTTCTACAAGGAAGAGCTAGGGCTGTCATGAAATTTTGTCAGTCGGTTATTGTCATGCAAAATGTTGCCGGTCTCACAGTAATTGACCGTTAATTAACATAAGCATATATACCATCTCCAGGCCTCCACGCATACACGGTAATATCCTTTTAAACATCTATATTTTTAAAAGTCTAATAAATCAATCGAATATACACCATCGCAATAAATCCATGATTTATTTTTGGCAGGTCTAAAGAAACACTATAATATGAAGAAAATGTATTTCAGAAGAACAGAATATGAGTTGGCCTACTGGATGTTATTAGCAGACTAGATATTCTTATAAGTCCTGTGCCATTATTTTATATTATTTTATTTTAGAGTAAGAAGAAGTATAGTTGAATTTAGCTGAATAAAATAGAAAGGATATTTTTCACATTCCCAAGTGGGTGCACATATGAAGTGGCTATGTTGAGCGTAAAAGTGATTATTTGAAACAGGTCCTAAACACTAGATTTAGAGTTATTTGGCAACGTTAGTTGTGAATGGCAGACAATGCCTTAGAAATCAAGATATAATGGTCTGTATGATGCAACTATAGGCTATTGATGATTTGAGAAAGTAGCAAAAAAAAGCTTGCCTTCTGAACATATTTCCGCTCATTAGGCGATTTTCAATTTAATCTTGTCTTTACTAAGATGTAAAATTAGTTTTGATTTAGAATGGCCCATTGTCAAATGGGCAGGCGCAGGAGAAAAAAATACGTAATCCATACGCGCTTGAACCACTGTTTGGGGAGCATGCAGCCTCTCGCTGAGTGACAGGACATATTCCGCCCAAACTCTGTATGCTATTGGCTCTCCAACCCCATTCCTACAGCTAGTGCTTCATTTAGGAAACCAAGTGAAATCTGTTAGGGGACATCGATAGTAACATGTTATCACAACAAAACGTATTTCATTCAACTTTTGACAGCCCCTATCTTTGCACACTTGAAAAAATAATGAAGGAGAAAGAGGAGATGGAAATGCACAGTGGTGAGAATATTCTGTAGCTAAAGGTAATGTGATCAGCCTATTAATTATGAAAATATGAAAAATGCCCTATTACTAGGCTATTCAAAATCAAATACAAATTCACTATAGTTGTAGGCTAACTTTTTTTGCTTTGCATAATATGCGGGTTGGCTATGTATTGTGTAATGGCACAATCATTCTTTTATTTCAGGTTTCCTTTCGGGCTTGGGCTCATACAGTTTATAGGCCTATACTTATGCATAAGCTCTAATATTTATATGGGTGAGAGTGGTTAGGGAACTTATTGCTTCAAATGGATCAATCACTGTAAAGTGAGTTTTAAAAGCACATACTGCTTGATATAATTTTGATTGCATTTGCATTGACGTGAGAGTGGTTAGAGGGACAATAATTCCCTTAGTCTCAGGACATTAGCGACCTGATGATCATTAGCAAATCCAGAGTGCATAAGAGGAAATTACCGTGACTCAACGTTCATGTTGATCTTTACTGCGGTCATGATTCATTACTGTCAGTGTGTTCGTAATACAGTCATTGTAACAGCCCTAGGCAGAGCCCAGTCTCAGGCCCCAGCCCATGTTTATTTAACATAATCATGGCTACTGAACAAAGAGCTGTTCCTTGGTTAAGATATTTGCATCACCATATAGAACAGGGATGGGCCATTAGCAGTTCAGAAAAAGGCCAGCTGTTTTAAGATTCATGTCCAATATCATTTCTACATATTTTTCCATCCGTTTTTGCACTTATGATGTGTAAATTCTGGGCCAGTACGTATATCTGATATTTTCTTTGTAATATCGACCAATATCGATATTTGTTTTTTTCCCCCTTCATTTTATGAACATTTTAACCATTATAGCACAGATACAAACTGCAACCGAGTTGCTATGTTCTAGTGATGTGCAGTTTGTGAACGATTCATTATATTTTAACTACTATTTTTACTGACAAATTTCAATCATGTGACTATCAAATCATTGCCATTGAGAAGAAAAATAGCACTTGCTATTTGTGGTTAAAAAGCAGATCGTTTTTTCCCCAATATAAAACATGGCACAGGCGGCCATTAGCACATTAGCGCCTTAATTGGGGTGGATGGGCTCAAAGCTGGAATAGAATAAATAGAATGGTACCACACATATAAAACACATGATTTCCATGTGTTTGATTCCATTCCATTCCAGCCATTACTATGATGATAAGGGTTCACTTGCATCTTCAACAAGGATCAAGCTAAACTGGATTAATCATTTCCAACAACAGCAATCTCCAAAAGTATTACTGGTCTCATGCAGGGATCTAAATGGGCACGCATGGACAATTCATAATTCACAATTCATAATTCATAATTGAAGAACCCTTTTTGATTCCAGGTAGAACCCTTCTGAGTTCATTGAAGAACCCTGTAGACAGAGGGTTCTACATGGAACTCAAATTAGTTCTACATGGAACCAAAGAGGGTTCTATCTAGAACCAAAAAATTTTATCCTATGGGGACAGCTGAAGAACCCTTTTTGAACTATTTTTTCTTAGAGTGTTGAAATTATGAAACATAATGATTGAGCTTTCTGTGTTACAATAAATACATATTTCCTTTCAAAGTGGTAATCAGCAGTTGAAACAATAACAAAGAAATGCCCCGCCCCTGTTTAGGTGAAAGATTTAGGGAAGGGGCTGGAGAAATGTAACCACTCTCAAATTCATGGACAGAGCTATGGAATGAACATCCATGTTATTAAAAGTATGGTTATAATAACCATGTTTTGAGGCTATATAGCGTTTGTTTGAATTTAACATTATTATAGCGCCGTTATTTAAAGTGACTAATGATAGGCATAGGCAAGATGCAGTAGATGGTATAGAACAGTATATACTGTACATATGAGGAATGTAGGATATGTGAAAAAGTGAAGTCCATTTATTAAAGTGGCCAGAGATTTGTATGTTGACAGCAGCCTCTTTATGTTAGTGATGGCTGTTTAACAAACAGTCTGATGGCCTTGAGATAGAAGATGGTTTTCAGTCTCCCAGTCCCAGCTTTGATGTACCTGCACCGACCTCACCTTCTGGATGATAGCAGGGTGAACAGGCAGTGGCTCGGGTGGTTGTTGTCCTTGATGATCTTTTTGGCCTTCCTATGACATCGGGTGCTGTTGGTGTCCTGGAGGACAGGTAGTTTGCCCCCGGTGATGCGTTGTGCAGACCCCACTACCCTCTGGAGAGCCTTGTGGTTGAGGGAGGCGCAGTTGCCGTACCAGGTGGTGATACAGCCTGACAGGATGCTCTCGATTGTGCATCTGTAAAAGTGTGTGAGTATTTTAGGTGAAAAGCCAAATTTCTTCAGACTCCTGGAGGCGGTCTGCGCGGGTGGACCATTTCAGTTGGTCCGTGATGTGTACGCTGAGGAACTTAACACTTTCCACCTTCTCCACTACTGTCCCATCAATGTGGATGGGGGGGTGCTCCCTCTTCTGTTTCCTGAAGTCCACGATCAGCTCCTTTGTTTTGTTGATGTTGAGTGAGAGGTTATTTTCCTGACACCACACTCCGAGGGCCATCACCTCCTCCTTGTAGGCTGTCTCGTCGTTGTTGGTAATCTTGCCTACCACTGTAGTGTCGTCTGCAAACTTGATGATTGAGTTGGAAGCATTGCATCGTCAGTGGACCTATTGGGGCGGTAAGAAAATTGGAGTGGGTCTAGGGTATCAGGTAGGGTGGAAGTGACATGCTCCTTGACCAGTCACTCAAAGCACTTCATGATGACAGAAGTGAGTGCAATGGGGTGATAGTAATTTAGTTCAGTTACCTTAGCTTTCTTGGGAACAGGAACAATGAATTGAAGCATGTGGGGACAACAAACTGGGATAGGGATTGATTGAATATGTGCGTAAACACACCAGCCAGCTGGTCTGCGCATGCAGAAGCTGTTAATTTCTCTGGGAGCAAGTCGTCGATGTCTGAGACGGGTCTGGTTTTCTTCTTGTGTTTGAGCCATTGAATTGCGACTCTACTTTGTCTCTATATTGACGCTTTGCTTGTTTGATTGCCTTGCGGAGGGAATAGCTGCACTGTTTGTATTCGGTCATGTTTCCAGTTGCCTTGCCAAGATTAAAAGTGGTGGTTCGCGCTTTCAGTTTTGCGCAAATGCTGCCATCAGTCCACGGTTTCTGGTTAGGAAATGTTTTAATAGTTACCTCAATGTTGAAATGACGTCTGTGCCCAGTGGGTACACGTGACAATGTGATTTCATGAATTTGAAATCATTTGGTTTTTCTGTAAGGGTAAACATTTTGCAATGGCCATCAGCCTTCGGACTTGAACCCCATTGAAATTCTGGGGTTTCAATTGAAAAGGGCAGTCTATAATTTCAGATGAAGGATATCAAAGATCTGGAAAGATTCTGTATGGAGGAATGGTCTACGATCCCTCCCAATGTGTTTTCCAATCTCATAAATCATTTTCGAAAAAGGCTCAGTGCCATTATTCTCGCAAAGGGAGGGTGCCAGAGTATTGAACACCAGGGTGCTAATAATATTGACCCCTATCTTTTTGAAAAAAAATTAATATCTGAGCAATTCTAATAGTATTAATATTATAGAATAATAAGAGAGCATGAGAGTATTTCTATTATTTATTTTATACAGTATTTTATGCACATCTTTATCAAGGGTGCAAATCATTTCCATCATGACTGTATGTGAGATATGGAACGAAACATTTGATATCTCAGGGTATCGACAACCATTGTTGTAAGTGTGTAAACAGATCCACATGCAAAAATATACATATGTTGTACGAGGCAGAATACCAAATTGTAGTTAGAGTTCCAACATGTGTAGAAAACCTGATATCATCTTTCTCTCTTAGGTGGTGGCGATATGGCCAAAATCAAGATGAGATGGAGCGCTACATTCCTATGTCTAACAGGTAAGAAATGAGAACAGAACATGCTCGAAAACTTTGGGGTTTAGTTCCATAGTTAAAGAGTGGTGGTGACTGTTGTACCAAGGCAGCTACAGTTGGCTTATCCATTGCATTAAACTTCTGTGAGATGAATTAGTTCCTCAAATCAAATCAAATTGTATTGGTCACATACACGTGTTTAGCAGATGTTATTGCGGGTGTAGCGAAATGCTTGTGTTTCTACTTCCGACAGTGCAGCAATATCTAACAATTTCACAACAAATACCTAATACAGACACATCTAAGTAAAGGAATATGTACATACAGTATATGGATGAGCAATGTCAGAGCGGCATAGACTAAGATGCAATAGATAGTATAGAATACAGTATATACAGTGGCAAGAAAATGTATGTGAACCCTTTGGAATTACCTGGATTTCTGCATAGATGTGCAACTGGGTACTGGAAACTGGGTACTGGACTTCCTGACGGGCCGCCCCCAGGTGGTGAGGGTAGGTAACAACATCTCCACCCCGCTGATCCTCAACATTGGGGCCCCGCAAGGGTGCGTTCTGAGCCCTCTCCTGTACTCCCTGTTCACCCACAACTGCGTGGCCATGCACGCCTCCAACTCAATCATCAAGTTTGCGGACAACACTACAGTGGTAGGCTTGATTACCAACAACGATGAGACGGCCTACAGGGAGGAGGTGAGGGCCCTCGGAGTCTGGTGTCAGGAAAATAACCTCACACTCAACGTCAACAAAACAAAGGAGATGATTGTGGACTTCAGGAAACAGCAGAGGGAGCACCCCCCTTTCCACATCGACAGTAGTAGAGAGGGCAGTAAGTTAAGTTCCTCGGCGTACACATTACGGACAAACTGAATTGGTCCACTCACACAGACAGCGTCGTGAAGAAGGTGCAGCAGCGCCTCTTCAACCTCAGGAGGCTGAAAAATGGTGGCTTGTCACCAAAAGCACTCACAAACTTCTACAGATGCACAATCGAGAGCATCCTGTCGGGCTGTATCACTGCCTGGTACGGGAACTGCTCCGCCCACAACCGTAAGGCTCTCCAGAGGGTAGTGAGGTCTGCACAACACATCACCGGGGGCAAATTACCTGTCCTCCAGGACACCTACACCACCCGATGTCACAGGAAGGCCATAAAGATCATCAAGGACAACAACCACCCGAGCCACTGCCTGTTCACCCCGCTATCATCCAGAAGGCGAGATCAGTACAGGTGTATCAAAGCAGGAACCGAGAGACTGAAAAACAGCTTCTATCTCAAGGCCTGTTAAACAGCCTGTTAAACAGCCACCACTAACATTGAGTGGCTGCTGCCAACACACACTGACTCAACTCCAGCTACTTTAATAATGGAAATTGATGTAAATATATATCACAAGCCACTTTAAACAATGCTACTTAATATGTTTACATACCCTACATTACTCATCTCATATGTATATGTATATACTGTACTCTATATCATCTTCTGCATCTTTATGTAATACATGTATCACTAGCCACTTTAAACTATGCCACTTTGTTTACATACCCTACATTACTCATCTCATATGTATATACTGTACTCGATACCATATACTGCATCTTACCTATGCCGTTCTGTTCCATCACCCATTCATATATCTTTATGTACATATTCTTTATCCCTTTACATGTGTGTATAAGGTAGTAGTTGTGGAATTGTTAGGTTAGATTACTCGTTGGTTATTACTGCATTGTCGGAACTAGAAGCGCAAGCATTTCGCTACACTCGCATTAACATCTGCTAACCATCATAACATTTGATCTGATTTTCATCTAAGTCACAACAATAGACAAACACAGTCTGCTTAAACTAATAACACACAAACTATTATACGTTTTCATGTCTTTCTTGAACACTGTAAACATTCACAGTGCAGGGTGGGAAAGGTATGTGAACCCTTGGATGTAATAACTGGTTGACCCTCGTTTTTGCAGCAATAACCTCAACCAAATGTTTTCTGTAGTTGCGGATCAGACCTGCATAATGGTCAGGAAGAATGTTGGACCATTCCTCTTTACAAAACTATCAGTTCAGAAATATTCCTGGGATGTCTGGTGTGATCTGCTCTTTTGAGGGCGTAGGAAGGGGTTGCTCGTACCCCCTTTACATTGCCCCGATTTTACCCTTTATCTTCTGCTTCGAGTCGTTCAGACGGGACCGCGAGGCTAAAGGTGAGGCTGGCCCATTTAAAAATTGAGCAAAAAGATACAGATGCAGTATGATCTAGAAATTAGAATGGAAATCGACAAGGAGGTGAGGATCCGACAACTGGTGCTAGACACTGGCTTCAGTGCAACTCCAAGCCCACTTCGATGTGAGTAGAAATATAGCTTTAGTCCCTCCATTTCGAGAGTCGGAAGTTGATTCCTATTTCTCTGCATTTGAGCGCGTGGCCGCAGTGCTGCATTGGCCACTCGAGATTTGGCTGCTCCTGTTGCAATGTAAATTGTCTGGGAAAGCCCAGGAAGTAGTAGCTGCTCTCTCCCTGGAAGACAGTTTACACTATGATACAGTTAAAACTACCGTGTTGCGGGCTTATGAGCTGGTGCTTGATGCTTATAGGCAGCGCTTCAGGAACCACAAGAAACCCACTCAACGTATGTTTGTTGAGTTTGCAAGGGACAAAGAGTCTCTGTTTAATCGCTGATATTCGGGAGTTGATGCTGTTGGAGGATTTTAACAGCAAACTCCCTGATATAATTGTTGTTCATTTAAATGAACAGAAAGTGGCGACATTGGCCCAGGCAGCTGTGTTGGCAGATGAGTACGCTTTGACACACAAGACTGTCTTTGGTGCGCCTCGTTTTGAAGGCCGAACGATTACGTCATCAGTGCCTCGTTCAGGTCGCTTTTCCTCAGACAAGCCTAAGCCTTTTCATGAATTCCCGGATGAGCCCCCATTATGTTAAGTACGCCTCTAGGAAGAGGGAACGCAACACCCTGCTACAACTCAACTCCCCGTGGAGTGAAAGAGGTATAGGACTGTAAAGGTGTGAGTAAGGATGACAAAAGGCAGATCATTTACCGTTTACTATGAATTTGTTCCGTCACATGGTAATGTTGGGGAAAAGGGGCTGAACAGAACCAAAGCAAAGAAAGTAAATATCAAAGCCCCCGCTCCTACCTTACCTGCCTACCCACTACTTACCTAACTAACACCACCTGGTGCACTAATCAAAATACAGGGGATGGTCCACTCAGGTCTTACCTAGTGTGCATAGACAGTATATACTACGGGTATATGTATGCCTGCAGGCCTCTTGCCTAAGCACTCCCAAGGTGCCTTCCCCTTCCCCCCTGGGAACAAAAACAGAATAACAAAAACAATGTCAATAATCAAAACACTGCGTCCTATTTACACACACAGGACATACTAATAAGCTCTCTCTGCAACAAACATAGGACCTACCAAAAAGCTCCTTAGCAACAACTAACATAGTACACACTAATCATCTCTCTCAACACTAACCAAAATACAGGACATAACCATCAGCTCTATCTGAGAAACAACCAACACAGGCTTTAGCCCTCTAGCCCTCTAGCCTCATCTCTGGGTCTTTCAGCATGACAATGATCCCAAACACACCGCCCGGGCAACGAAGGAGTGGCTTCGTAAGAAGCATTTCAAGGTCCTGGAGTGGCCTAGCCAGTCTCAACCCCATAGAAAAGTTAAAAGTCTGTGTTAAAAGTCTGTGTTGCCCAGCAACAGCCCCAAAACATCACTGCTCTAGAGGAGATCTGCATGGAGGAATGGGCCAAAATACCAGCAACAGTGTGTGAAAACCTTGTGAAGACTTACAGAAAACGTTTGACCTCTGTCATTGCCAACAAAGGGTATATAACAAAGTATTGAGATAAACTTTCGTTATTGACCAAATACTTATTTTCCACCATAATTTGCAAATCAATTCATCAAATCCTACAATGTGATCCTACAATTTTTTTATTTTTGCTTCAAGATGCTACAGTTTTAGGTTTAAAACATATTTATATCATCTTAACTGGTTGGATAATGAATCCTTGCCACAGCTCTACTAATATACAACTTTGAATTCAAGAATGTAACCTCTGTACTACAAATATGTAGCTAGCTAGTTGCACACTGCTAGTTGGTGGGTGTGCAGCCAGGCAGGTTGGAACTGGATAGCTAGCTAGCATTAGAGACTGACAAACAAGGGAAAAAGTTATGCAGGATAGATATCTAGCTAGCTAGCTTTCTTAGATGGGTAGCCTAGTGGTTAGAGAGTTGGACTAGTAACAGAAAGGTTGCAAGTTCAAATCCCCGAGCTGACAAGGTACAAATCTGTCGTTCTGAACAGTCAGTTAACCCACTGTTCCTAGGCCGTCATTGAAAATAAGAATTTGTTCTTAACTGACTTGCCTAGTTAAATAAAGGAAAAAAAAAAAAAAAAAATGATTGTCTGAACTGGGAAATAGTTAGATAGCTACCTTCCGGTTTTCGGTTGCTTGAATGTTGTCATGTTCAAAATTCTCAACAGCTTGAGTCACTCACATGGGTGTATAGTCTGTCACAACCATAAAACACGTTTAGGTTATTCAAACCTGATTGGTTATAGATGGTTCAGGTTTTTTCAATTGCAAACAAAGCAGTGATGTCATTTTCTCAAAAATATTAGTGATTTATGATGAAAAGTGCCACTGCTTCTGCCTTGCCTCAAGCTAACTATAGCTAGCTAGCTATACATGAAATGCCAGACACTTGACAAAAGTTCCTCCACATAAAATAGAGATGCTAATTCAATCAATCAAATGTTTTTATAAAGCCATTTTTACATCAGCACGTCTCAAAGTGCTATACAGAAACCAAGCCTAAAACCCCAAACAGCAAGCAATGTAGAAGCACGGTGACTAGGAAAAACTCCTTAGAAAGGCTGTAACCTAGGAATAAACCTAAAGAGAAAACCAGGCTCAGAGGGGTGGCCAGTCCTCTTCTGGCAGTGCCGGGTGGAGATTATAACAGTACAAGGCCAAGATGTTCAAACGTTCATAGATGGCCAGCAGGGTCAAATAATGATTATCACAGTGGTTGTAGAGGGTGCAACAGGTCAGCACCTCAGGAGTAAATGTCAGTTGGCTTTTCAATTACGTTTGTCTTGTCATTATTGAATACTACTAGCCAATTACCAGCAGACAGCTTCAACAATGCATGGCTGGCTGTCCAGTCCTGGAATCCAGAAATACAGTGCAGTAGAGAAGAAGCAAGGGGAAACTGTCATAATGTTCCCACACAAACTAGATACGGACCAACTAAACTTGTCTGTGGCACGCCGCACCTGCGTGCATGCAATTATTGCATTGAATCATAATTTCACCGCCTTGGCTACATACCTTGAAATAAGTGGCAATTTTTTTTTTTTTAAATGGACTTGCTGGC
Source organism: Oncorhynchus mykiss (assembly GCF_013265735.2). NCBI lineage: Eukaryota > Metazoa > Chordata > Actinopteri > Salmoniformes > Salmonidae > Oncorhynchus > Oncorhynchus mykiss. Next base: position 19,449,192 of record NC_048583.1, on the reverse strand, counting down.
TCAGCATATCACACGTCAGGCATCAACTTGGTTATTTATAGAAAACATGGCTGTATTAAAATATTATATTTATGCCATTTAACACAGCACTAAAATAAATGGATGCAAAGCCAAAGTTATTGCCAGGGACACAAGACCCAACATTTAAGCGTCCCAACATTTAAACTTGGGAAAATATCAATTGCATTTCCTTGATTCCTTGTGTCCTCCCTCCTTACCTCCTTCTCAATACATATTGGATGAGGTCCTGGGCACAGTGGTGGACAAAATACCCAATTGTCATACTTGAGAAAAATAAAGATACCTTAATAGAAAATGACTCAAATAAAAGTGAAAATCACCCAGTAAAATACTACTTGAGTAAAAGTCTAAAAGATTTTTGGGTTTAAATATACTTATGTATCGAAAGTAAATGTAATTGCTAAACATTATTAAGTAACAAAAGTATAAATAATTTCTAATTCCTTATATTAAGCAAACCAGATGGCACCATTTTCTTGTCATTTATTTTATTTTATTTATTTATTTTTACATATGAATAGTCACACACAACCAGGGGCACACTGTTTAGTGAGTCCGCCAGATCAGAGGCAGTAGAGATGTTTTCTTAATAAGTGTGTTATTGGACCATTTCACTTTCCTGCTAAGCATTCAAAATGTAATGAGTACTTTTGGGTGTCAGGGAAAATGTATGGAGAAAAAATGAATGAATTGAAGTAAAAGTAAAAGTTGTCAAAAATATAAATAGTCAAGTAAAGTACAGATACCCCAAAAAACTACTAATTATTAAAAAATATATATTTTTATACCCTTTTTTCTCCCCAATTTCGTTGTATCCAATTGGTAGTTACATTCTTGTCTCATCACTGCAACTCCAAAACGGACTCGGGAGAGGTGGCAACAACCACATCTTTTCCGACAACACCTACAGCAGCTCCGAAAACCACATCTTCCCCCACAACAACCACAGCTGCCCCCACAACAACCACAGCTGCACCAACAACAACCACAGAATCACCCACAACAACCAACGATGCACCCACAACAACCACATCTTCTCCGACAACACCTAAAGAATCTCCCACAACCACAACAGCTTCCCCTACAACAACCCCAGCTGTTCCAACAACAAATACAGTTGCTCCCAATACAACCACAGCCGGTATTACAATGACCACAGCTGCACCTACAACAACCACAGCATCTCCCACAACAACAATAGTGGCTGCTGCTACAACAACTACAGCTGTGGCTACAACATCTAAAGTTGCTCCCAAAACAACAGCAACCTTTTCCACAACTACAACATCTGATTATATGACAACTACAGCTGTGGCTACAACTACAGCCATCCCTTCAACAACAACAGCAGCTCCAACAACCACAACAGCTGACTCCAAAACAACCGCAGATTCTACAACAACAACCAAAGCTGATCCCACAACAACCACAACCATCCCCACAACAACCACCGAAGCACTCACAACAACCAACGATGCTCCCACTACAACCACTGCGGCAACCACAATGACCACAGGGGCTCCCACTACAACCACAGCGGCTCCCACTACAACCACAGCATCTCCCACTACAACCACAACGGCTACCACTAAAACCATAGCTGCTCCCATTAAAACCACAGCTGATGTTACAACAATGACAGGGGCTCCCACTACAACCACAGCGGCTCCCACAACAACCACAGCGACTCCCACAACAACCACAGCGACTCCCACAACATCCACTGCGGCTCCCACTACAACCACAGCGGCTCCCACTACAACCACTGCGGCTCCCACTACAACCACAGTGGCTCCCACAACAACCACAGCGGCTCCCACTACAACCACAGCGTCTCCCACAACAACCCCATCTGCTTCAAAAACAACCACAGCTGATGTTATAACAACGACATCAGCTCCCACAACAACCACAGCGACTCCCACAACAACCACAGCGACTCCCACAACATCCACTGCGGCTCCCACTACAACCACAGCGGCTCCCACTACAACCACTGCGGCTCCCACTACAACCACAGTGGCTCCCACAACAACCACAGCGGCTCCCACTACATCCACAGCGTCTCCCACAACAACCCCATCTGCTTCCACAACAACCACAGCTGATGTTATAACAACGACATCAGCTCCCACTACGAGCACAGCATCTCCCACTACAACCACTGCGGCTCCCACTACAACCACAGTGGCTCCCACTACAACCACAGCGGCTCCCACTACAACCACAGCTGCTCCCACTACAACCACAGCGGCTCCCTCTACAACCACTGCGGCTCCCACTACAACCAAAATGTCTCCCACTACAACAGCTCCCATATCAACAACAAAAGCTGAGGTGACAACATCCACTGCTGGCCCTACCACAACGGCTCCCACTACAACCACAGTGGCTCCCACTAAAACCACTGCGGCTCCCACTACAACCACAGTGTCTCCCACTATAACAGCTCCCATATCAACAACAAAAGCTGAGGTGACAACATCCACTGCTGGCCCTACCACAACGGCTCCCACTACAACCACAGCGGCTCCCACTACAACCACTGCGGCTCCCACTACAACCACAGTGGCTCCAACAACATCCACAGCGGCTCCCACTACAACCACAGCGGCTCCCACTACAACCACAGCTGCTCCCACTACAACCACAGCGGCTCCCTCTACAACCACTGCGGCTCCCACTACAAACAAAATGTCTCCCACTACAACAGCTCCCATATCAACAACAAAAGCTGAGGTGACAACATCCACTGCTGGCCCTACCACAACGGCTCCCACTACAACCACAGCGGCTCCAACTACAACCACTGCGGCTCCCACTACAACCACAGTGGCTCCAACAACATCCACAGCGGCTCCCACTACAACCACAGCGGCTCCCACTACAACCAAAGAGACTCCCACAACAACTACAGCGGCTCCCACAACAACCACAGCGGCTCCCACTACAACCACAGCGGCTCCCACTACAACCACAGCGGCTCCCACTACAACCACAGCTGATGTTATAACAACGGCATCAGCTCCCACTACGACCACAGCATCTCCCACTACAACCACTGCGGCTCCCACTACGACCACAGCATCTCCCACTACAACCACTGCGGCTCCCACTACAACCACAGCGGCTCCCACTACAACCACAGCGGCTCCCACTACAAAAACAGAGGCTCCCACAACAACCACAGCGGCTCCCACTACAACATCAGCGACTTCGACTACAACCACATTGGCTCCCACAACAACCACAGAGGCTCCCACAACAACCACAGCGACTCCCACAACAACCACAGCGACTCCCACAACAACTACAGCGGCTCCCACAACAACCACAGCGGCTCCCACAACAACCACAGCGACTCCCACAACAACCACAGCGACTCCAACAACAACCACTGCGACTCCCACTACAACCACAGCTGCTCCCACTACAACCACAGCGGCTCCCTCTACAACAGCAGCTGCTCCCACTACAACCACTGTGGCTCCCACTACAACCACAGCGGCTCCCACAACAACCACAGCTTACCTCACAGCAACCACAGAAGCTCCCACAACAACCACAGCGACTCCCACAACATCCACTGCGGCTCCCACTACAACCACAGCGGCTCCCACTACAACCACTGCGGCTCCCACTACAACCACAGTGGCTCCCACAACAACCACAGCGGCTCCCACTACAACCACAGCGTCTCCCACAACAACCCCATCTGCTTCCACAACAACCACAGCTGATGTTATAACAACGACATCAGCTCCCACTACGACCACAGCATCTCCCACTACAACCACTGCGGCTCCCACTACAACCACAGTGGCTCCCACTACAACAACAGCGGCTCCCACTACAACCACAGCGGCTCCCACTACAACCACAGCTGCTCCCACTACAACCACAGCGGTTCCCTCTACAACCACTGTGGCTCCCACTACAACCACAGCGGCTCCCACTACAACCACAGAGGCTCTCACAACAACCACAGAGACTCCCACACCAACTACAGCGGCTCCCACTACAACCAAAATGTCTCCCACTACAACAGCTCCCATATCAACAACAAAAGCTGAGGTGACAACATCCACTGCTGGCCCTACCACAACGGCTCCCACTACAACCACAGTGGCTCCCACTAAAACCACTGCGGCTCCCACTACAACCACAGTGTCTCCCACTATAACAGCTCCCATATCAACAAGAAAAGCTGAGGTGACAACATCCACTGCTGGCCCTACCACAACGGCTCCCACTACAACCACAGCGGCTCCCACTACAACCACTGCGGCTCCCACTACAACCACAGTGGCTCCAACAACATCCACAGCGGCTCCCACTACAACCACAGCGGCTCCCACTACAACCACAGCTGCTCCCACTACAACCACAGCGGCTCCCTCTACAACCACTGCGGCTCCCACTACAAACAAAATGTCTCCCACTACAACAGCTCCCATATCAACAACAAAAGCTGAGGTGACAACATCCACTGCTGGCCCTACCACAACGGCTCCCACTACAACCACAGCGGCTCCCACTACAACCACTGCGGCTCCCACTACAACCACAGTGGCTCCAACAACATCCACAGCGGCTCCCACTACAACCACAGCGGCTCCCACTACAAACAAAGAGACTCCCACAACAACTACAGCGGCTCCCACAACAACCACAGCGGCTCCCACTACAACCACAGCGGCTCCCACTACAACCACAACGGCTCCCACTACAACCACAGCTGATGTTATAACAACGGCATCAGCTCCCACTACGACCACAGCATCTCCCACTACAACCACTGCGGCTCCCACTACGACCACAGCATCTCCCACTACAACCACTGCGGCTCCCACTACAACCACAGCGGCTCCCACTACAACCACAGCGGCTCCCACTACAAAAACAGAGGCTCCCACAACAACCACAGCGGCTCCCACTACAACATCAGCGACTTCGACTACAACCACATTGGCTCCCACAACAACCACAGAGGCTCCCACAACAACCACAGCGACTCCCACAACAACCACAGCGACTCCCACAACAACTACAGCGGCTCCCACAACAACCACAGCGGCTCCCACAACAACCACAGCGACTCCCACAACAACCACAGCGACTCCAACAACAACCACTGCGACTCCCACTACAACCACAGCTGCTCCCACTACAACCACAGCGGCTCCCTCTACAACAGCAGCTGCTCCCACTACAACCACTGTGGCTCCCACTACAACCACAGCGGCTCCCACAACAACCACAGCTTACCTCACAGCAACCACAGAAGCTCCCACAACAACCACAGCGACTCCCACAACATCCACTGCGGCTCCCACTACAACCACAGCGGCTCCCACTACAACCACTGCGGCTCCCACTACAACCACAGTGGCTCCCACAACAACCACAGCGGCTCCCACTACAACCACAGCGTCTCCCACAACAACCCCATCTGCTTCCACAACAACCACAGCTGATGTTATAACAACGACATCAGCTCCCACTACGACCACAGCATCTCCCACTACAACCACTGCGGCTCCCACTACAACCACAGTGGCTCCCACTACAACAACAGCGGCTCCCACTACAACCACAGCGGCTCCCACTACAACCACAGCTGCTCCCACTACAACCACAGCGGTTCCCTCTACAACCACTGTGGCTCCCACTACAACCACAGCGGCTCCCACTACAACCACAGAGGCTCTCACAACAACCACAGAGACTCCCACACCAACTACAGCGGCTCCCACTACAACCAAAATGTCTCCCACTACAACAGCTCCCATATCAACAACAAAAGCTGAGGTGACAACATCCACTGCTGGCCCTACCACAACGGCTCCCACTACAACCACAGTGGCTCCCACTAAAACCACTGCGGCTCCCACTACAACCACAGTGTCTCCCACTATAACAGCTCCCATATCAACAACAAAAGCTGAGGTGACAACATCCACTGCTGGCCCTACCACAACGGCTCCCACTACAACCACAGCGGCTCCCACTACAACCACTGCGGCTCCCACTACAACCACAGTGGCTCCAACAACATCCACAGCGGCTCCCACTACAACCACAGCGGCTCCCACTACAACCACAGCTGCTCCCACTACAACCACAGCGGCTCCCTCTACAACCACTGCGGCTCCCACTACAAACAAAATGTCTCCCACTACAACAGCTCCCATATCAACAACAAAAGCTGAGGTGACAACATCCACTGCTGGCCCTACCACAACGGCTCCCACTACAACCACAGCGGCTCCCACTACAACCACTGCGGCTCCCACTACAACCACAGTGGCTCCAACAACATCCACAGCGGCTCCCACTACAACCACAGCGGCTCCCACTACAACCAAAGAGACTCCCACAACAACTACAGCGGCTCCCACAACAACCACAGCGGCTCCCACTACAACCACAGCGGCTCCCACTACAACCACAGCGGCTCCCACTACAACCACAGCTGATGTTATAACAACGGCATCAGCTCCCACTACGACCACAGCATCTCCCACTACAACCACTGCGGCTCCCACTACGACCACAGCATCTCCCACTACAACCACTGCGGCTCCCACTACAACCACAGCGGCTCCCACTACAACCACAGCGGCTCCCACTACAAAAACAGAGGCTCCCACAACAACCACAGCGGCTCCCACTACAACATCAGCGACTTCGACTACAACCACATTGGCTCCCACAACAACCACAGAGGCTCCCACAACAACCACAGCGACTCCCACAACAACCACAGCGACTCCCACAACAACTACAGCGGCTCCCACAACAACCACAGCGGCTCCCACAACAACCACAGCGACTCCCACAACAACCACAGCGACTCCAACAACAACCACTGCGACTCCCACTACAACCACAGCTGCTCCCACTACAACCACAGCGGCTCCCTCTACAACAGCAGCTGCTCCCACTACAACCACTGTGGCTCCCACTACAACCACAGCGGCTCCCACAACAACCACAGCTTACCTCACAGCAACCACAGAAGCTCCCACAACAACCACAGCGACTCCCACAACATCCACTGCGGCTCCCACTACAACCACAGCGGCTCCCACTACAACCACTGCGGCTCCCACTACAACCACAGTGGCTCCCACAACAACCACAGCGGCTCCCACTACAACCACAGCGTCTCCCACAACAACCCCATCTGCTTCCACAACAACCACAGCTGATGTTATAACAACGACATCAGCTCCCACTACGACCACAGCATCTCCCACTACAACCACTGCGGCTCCCACTACAACCACAGTGGCTCCCACTACAACAACAGCGGCTCCCACTACAACCACAGCGGCTCCCACTACAACCACAGCTGCTCCCACTACAACCACAGCGGTTCCCTCTACAACCACTGTGGCTCCCAGTACAACCACAGCGGCTCCCACTACAACCACAGAGGCTCTCACAACAACCACAGAGACTCCCACACCAACTACAGCGGCTCCCACAACAACCACAGCGACTCCCACAACAACTACAGCGGCTCCCACAACAACCACAGCGGCTCCCACAACAACCACAGCGACTCCCACAACAACCACAGCGACTCCCACAACAACCACTGCGACTCCCACTACAACCACAGCTGCTCCCACTACAACCACAGCGGCTCCCTCTACAACCACAGCTGCTCCCACTACAACCACTGTGGCTCCCTCTACAACCACTGCGGCTCCCACTACAACCACAGCGGCTCCCACTACAACCACAGAGGCTCTCACAACAACCACAGAGACTCCCACACCAACTACAAGGGCTCCCACAACAACCACAGCGGCTCCCATTACAACCACAGCGGCTCCCACTACAACCACAGCGTCTCCCACAACAAACCCATCTGCTTCCACAACAACCACAGCTGATGTTATAACAACGACATCAGCTCCCACTACGACCACAGCGACTCCCACAACAAACACAGCTGATGTTATAACAACGACATCAGCTCCCACAACAACCACAGCGACTCCCACAACATCCACTGCGGCTCCCACTACAACCACAGCAGCTTCGACTACAACCACATTGGCTCCCACAACAACCAGAGAGGCTCCCACAACAACCACAGCGGCTCCCACAACAACCACAGCGACTCCCACAACAACCACTGCGACTCCCACTACAACCACAACTTACCTCACAACACCCACAGCGGCTCCCACAACAACCACAGCGACTCCCACAACAACCACAGCGTCTCCCACAACAACTACAGCGGCTCCCACAACAACCACAGCGGCTCCCACAACAACCACAGCGACTCCCACTACAACCACAGCGTCTCCCACAACAACCCCATCTGCTTCCACAACAACCACAGCTGATGTTATAACAACGACATCAGCTCCCACAACAACCCCATCTGCTTCCACAACAACCACAGCTGATGTTATAACAACGACATCAGCTCCCACAACAACCACAGCGACTCCCATAACAACCACAGCGACTCCCACAACATCCACTGCGGCTCCCACTACAACCACAGCGGCTCCCACTACAACCACTGCGGCTCCCACTACAACCACAGTGGCTCCCACAACAACCACAGCGGCTCCCACTACAACCACAGCGTCTCCCACAACAACCCCATCTGCTTCCACAACAACCACAGCTGATGTTATAACAACGACATCAGCTCCCACAACAACCACAGCGACTCCCACAACAACCACAGCGACTCCCACAACATCCACTGCGGCTCCCACTACAACCACAGCGGCTCCCACTACAACCACTGCGGCTCCCACAACAAACCCATCTGCTTCCACAACAACCACAGCTGATGTTATAACAACGACATCAGCTCCCACTACGAGCACAGCATCTCCCACTACAACCACTGCGGCTCCCACTACAACCACAGTGGCTCCCACTACAACCACAGCGGCTCCCACTACAACCACAGCTGTTCCCACTACAACCACAGCGGCTCCCTCTACAACCACTGCGGCTCCCACTACAACCAAAATGTCTCCCACTACAACAGCTCCCATATCAACAACAAAAGCTGAGGTGACAACATCCACTGCTGGCCCTACCACAACGGCTCCCACTACAACCACAGCGGCTCCCACTACAACCACTGCGGCTCCCACTACAACCATAGTGTCTCCAACTATAACAGCTCCCATATCAACAACAAAAGCTGAGGTGACAACATCCACTGCTGGCCCTACCACAACTGCTCCCATTACAACCACAGCGGCTCCCACTACAACCACTGCGGCTCCCACTACAACCACAGTGGCTCCAACAACATCCACAGCGGCTCCCACTACAACCACAGCGTCTCCCACAACAACCCCATCTGCTTCCACAACAACCACAGCTGATGTTATAACAACGACATCAGCTCCCACTACAACCACAGCATCTCCCACTACAACCACTGCGGCTCCCACTACAACCACAGTGGCTCCCACTACAACCACAGCGGCTCCCACTACAACCACAGCGGCTCCCACTACAACCAAAGAGACTCCCACAACAACTACAGCGGCTCCAACAACAACCACAGCGGCTCCCACTACAACCACAGCGGCTCCCACTACAACCACAGCGGCTCCCATTACAACCACAGCTGATGTTATAACAACGGCATCAGCTCCCACTACGACCACAGCATCTCCCACTACAACCACTGCGGCTCCCACTACAACCACAGCGGCTCCCACTACAACCACAGCTGCTCCCACTACAACCACAATGGCTCCCACTACAACCACAACGACTCCCTCAACAACCACTGCGACTCCCACTACAACCACAGCTTACCTTACAACACCCACAGAGGCTCCCACAACAATCACAGCGACTCCCACAACAACCACAGCAGCTCCAAATACAACCACAGTGTCTTCCACTACAACAGCTCCCATATCAACAACAAAAGCTGAGGTAACAACATCCACTACTGGCCCTACCACAACGGCTCCCACTACAACCACAGCGGCTCCCACTACAAAAACAGAGGCTCCCACAACAACCACAGCGGCTCCCACTACAACCACAGCGACTTCGACAACAACCACATTGGCTCCCACAACAACCACAAAGGCTCCCACAACAACCACAGCGACTCCCACAACAACCACAGCGACTCCCACAACAACTACAGCGGCTCCCACAACAACCACAGCGGCTCCCACAACAACCACAGCGACTCCCACAACAACCACAGCGACTCCCACAACAACCACTGCGACTCCCACTACAACCACAGTAGCTACCACTACAACCACAGCGGCTCCCACTACAACCACAGAGGCTCTCACAACAACCACAGAGACTCCCACACCAACTACAGCGGCTCCCACAACAACCACAGCGACTCCCACAACAACTACAGCGGCTCCCACAACAACCACAGCGGCTCCCACAACAACCACAGCGACTCCCACAACAACCACAGCGACTCCCACAACAACCACTGCGACTCCCACTACAACCACAGCTGCTCCCACTACAACCACAGCGGCTCCCTCTACAACCACAGCTGCTCCCACTACAACCACTGTGGCTCCCACTACAACCACAGCGGCTCCCACAACAACCACAGCGACTCCCACAACATCCACTGCGGCTCCCACTACAACCACAGCGGCTCCCACTACAACCACAGCTGCTCCCTCTACAACCACAGCTGCTCCCACTACAACCACAGAGACTCCCACACCAACCACAGAAGCTCCCACAACAACCACAGCGACTCCCACAACATCCACTGCGGCTCCCACTACAACCACAGCGGCTCCCACTACAACCACAGCTGCTCCCACTACAACCACAGCGGCTCCCTCTACAACCACTGCGACTCCCACTACAACCACTGTGGCTCCCACTACAACCACAGCGGCTCCCACTACAACCACAGAGGCTCTCACAACAACCACAGAGACTCCCACACCAACTACAGCGGCTCCCACAACAACCACAGCGACTCCCACAACAACTACAGCGGCTCCCACAACAACCACAGCGGCTCCCACAACAACCACAGCGACTCCCACAACAACCACAGCGACTCCCACAACAACCACTGCGACTCCCACTACAACCACAGCTGCTCTTACTACAACCACAGCGGCTCCCTCTACAACCACAGCTGCTCCCACTACAACCACTGTGGCTCCCACTACAACCACAGCGGCTCCCACAACAACCACAGCTTACCTCACAGCAACCACAGAAGCTCCCACAACAACCACAGCGACTCCCACAACATCCACTGCGGCTCCCACTACAACCACAGCGGCTCCCACTACAACCACAGCTGCTCCCACTACAACCACAGCGGCTCCCTCTACAACCACTGTGGCTCCCACTACAACCACAGCGGCTCCCACTACAACCACAGAGGCTCTCACAACAACCACAGAGACTCCCACACCAACTACAGCGGCTCCCACAACAACCACAGCGACTCCCACAACAACTACAGCGGCTCCCACAACAACCACAGCGGCTCCCACAACAACCCCAGCGACTCCCACAACAACCACAGCGACTCCCACAACAACCACTGCGACTCCCACTACAACCACAGCTGCTCCCACTACAACCACAGCGGCTCCCTCTACAACCACAGCTGCTCCCACTACAACCACTGTGGCTCCCACTACAACCACAGCGGCTCCCACAACAACCACAGCTTACCTCACAGCAACCACAGAAGCTCCCACAACAACCATAGCGACTCCCACAACAACCACAGCGGCTCCCACTACAACCACAGCGTCTCCCACAACAACCCCATCTGCTTCCACAACAACCACAGCTGATGTTATAACAACGACATCAGCTCCCACTACGACCACAGCATCTCCCACTACAACCACTGCGGCTCCCACTACAACCACAGTGGCTCCCACTACAACCACAGCGGCTCCCACTACAACCACAGCGGCTCCCACTACAACCACAGCTGCTCCCACTACAACCACAGCGGCTCCCTCTACAACCACTGCGGCTCCCACTACAACCACAGCGGCTCCCACTACAACCACAGAGGCTCTCACAACAACCACAGAGACTCCCACACCAACTACAGCGGCTCCCACAACAACCACAGCGGCTCCCACTACAACCACAGCGGCTCCCACTACAACCACAGCGTCTCCCACAACAAACCCATCTGCTTCCACAACAACCACAGCTGATGTTATAACAACGACATCAGCTCCCACTACGACCACAGCGACTCGCACAACAAACACAGCTGATGTTATAACAACGACATCAGCTCCCACAACAACCACAGCGACTCCCACAACATCCACTGCGGCTCCCACTACAACCACAGCAGCTTCGACTACAACCACATTGGCTCCCACAACAACCAGAGAGGCTCCCACAACAACCACAGCGGCTCCCACAACAACCACAGCGACTCCCACAACAACCACTGCGACTCCCACTACAACCACAGCTTACCTCACAACACCCACAGCGGCTCCCACAACAACCACAGCGACTCCCACAACAACCACAGCGTCTCCCACAACAACCCCATCTGCTTCCACAACAACCACAGCTGATGTTATAACAACGACATCAGCTCCAAAAACAACCACAGCGACTCCCACAACAACCACAGCGACTCCCACAACATCCACTGAGGCTCCCACTACAACGACAGCGGCTCCCACTACAACCACAGCGGCTCCCACTACAACCACAGCGGCTCCCACTACAACCACAGTTGATGTTATAACAACGGCATCAGCTCCCACTACGACCACAGCATCTCCCACTACAACCACTGCGGCTCCCACTACGACCACAGCATCTCCCACTACAACCACTGCGGCTCCCACTACAACCACAGCGGCTCCCACTACAAAAACAGCGGCTCCCACAACAACCACAGCGGCTCCCACTACGACCACAGCGACTCCCACAACAACCACAGCTGATGTTATAACAACGACATCAGCTCCCACAACAACCACAGCGACTCCCACAACAACCACAGCGACTCCCACAACATCCACTGCGGCTCCCACTACAACCACAGCGGCTTCGACTACAATCACATTGGCTCCCACAACAACCACAGAGGCTCCCACAACAACCACTGCGACTCCCACTACAACCACAGCTTACCTCACAACACCCACAGCGGCTCCCACAACAACCACAGCGACTCCCACAACAACCACAGCGTCTCCCACAACAACCCCATCTGCTTCCACAACAACCACAGCTGATGTTATAACAACGACATCAGCTCCCACAACAACCCCATCTGCTTCCACAACAACCACAGCTGATGTTATAACAACGACATCAGCTCCCACAACAACCACAGCGACTCCCACAACAACCACAGCGACTCCCACAACATCCACTGCGGCTCCCACTACAACCACAGCGGCTCCCACTACAACCACTGTGGCTCCCACTACAACCACAGTGGCTCCCACAACAACCACAGCGGCTCCCACTACAACCACAGCGTCTCCCACAACAACCCCATCTGCTTCCACAACAACCACAGCTGATGTTATAACAACGACATCAGCTCCCACAACAACCACAGCGACTCCCACAACAACCACAGCGACTCCCACAACATCCACTGCGGCTCCCACTACAACCACAGCGGCTCCCACTACAACCACTGCGGCTCCCTCTACAACCACAGTGGCTCCCACAACAACCACAGCGGCTCCCACTACATCCACAGCGTCTCCCACAACAACCCCATCTGCTTCCACAACAACCACAGCTGATGTTATAACAACGACATCAGCTCCCACTCCGAGCACAGCATCTCCCACTACAACCACTGCGGCTCCCACTACAACCACAGTGGCTCCCACTACAACCACAGCGGCTCCCACTACAACCACAGCTGTTCCCACTACAACCACAGCGGCTCCCTCTACAACCACTGCGGCTCCCACTACAACCAAAATGTCTCCCACTACAACAGCTCCCATATCAACAACAAAAGCTGAGGTGACAACATCCACTGCTGGCCCTACCACAACGGCTCCCACTACAACCACAGTGGCTCCCACTAAAACCACTGCGGCTCCCACTACAACCATAGTGTCTCCAACTATAACAGCTCCCATATCAACAACAAAAGCTGAGGTGACAACATCCACTGCTGGCCCTACCACAACTGCTCCCATTACAACCACAGCGGCTCCCACTACAACCACTGCGGCTCCCACTACAACCACAGTGGCTCCAACAACATCCACAGCGGCTCCCACTACAACCACAGCGTCTCCCACAACAACCCCATCTGCTTCCACAACAACCACAGCTGATGTTATAACAACGACATCAGCTCCCACTACAACCACAGCATCTCCCACTACAACCACTGCGGCTCCCACTACAACCACAGTGGCTCCCACTACAACCACAGCGGCTCCCACTACAACCACAGCGGCTCCCTCTACAACCACAGCTGCTCCCACAACAACCACTGTGGCTCCCACTACAACCACAGCGGCTCCCTCTACAACCACAGCTGCTCCCACAACAACCACTGTGGCTCCCACTACAACAACAGAGGCTCCCACAACAACCACAGAGACTCCCACAACAACTACAGCGGCTCCCACAACAACCACAGCGGCTCCCACTACAACCACAGCGGCTCCCACTACAACCACAGCGGCTCCCACTACAACCACAGCTGATGTTATAACAACGACATCAGCTCCCACTACGACCACAACATCTCCCACTACAACCACTGCGGCTCCCACTACAACCACAGCGGCTCCCACTACAACCGCAGCTGCTCCCACTACAACCACAGCGGCTCCCAGTACAACCACAGCTGCTCCAACTACAACCACTGTGGCTTCCACTACAACCACAGCGGCTCCCACAACAACCACAGCGGCTCCCACTACAACCACAGCGGCTCCCATTACAACCACAGTGGCTCCCACTATATCCACCGCGGCTACCACAACAACCACAGCTTACCTCACAACATCCACAGAACCTCCCTCAACAACCACATCGACTCCCACAACAACCACAGTGGCTCCCACAACAACCACAGTGGCTCCCACAACAACCACAGCTTACCCCACAACAACCACAGAGGCTCCCACAACAACCATAGAAGCTCCCACAACAACCACAGCGACTCCCACTACAACAACACTTCCCAAAACAACCACAGTGGCTCCCACACCAAACACAGCTTACCCCACAACAACCACAGCGACACACACAACAACCACAGCGGCTCCCACTACAACCACAGCTGCTCCCACTACAACCACAGCGCCTCCCACCCTAACCACAGCATCTCCCACTACAACAGCTCACATAGGAACAACAAAAGCTGGTGTAACCACATCCACTGCTGGCCCTACAACAACGGCTCCCACAACAACCACAGCTGCTCTCACTGCAACCACAGCAACTCCCACACCAACCACAGCGGCTCCCACTACAACCACAGCGGCTCCCACTACAACCACAGCTGATGTTATAACAACGACATCAGCTCCCACTACGACCACAACATCTCCCACTACAACCACTGCGGCTCCCACTACAACCACAGCGGCTCCCACTACAACCGCAGCTGCTCCCACTACAACCACAGCGGCTCCCAGTACAACCACAGCTGCTCCCACTACAACCACTGTGGCTTCCACTACAACCACAGCGGCTCTCATAACATCCACAGCGGCTCACACTACAACCACAGCGGCTCCCACTACAACCACAGCGGCTCCCACTATATCCACCGCGGCTACCACAACAACCACAGCTTACCTCACAACATCCACAGAACATCCCTCAACAACCACATCGACTCCCACAACAACCACAGTGGCTCCCACAACAACCACAGTGGCTCCCACAACAACCACAGAGGGTCCCGCAACAACCATAGAAGCTCCCACAACAACCACAGCGACTCCCACTACAACAACACTTCCCACAACAACCACAGTGGCTCCCACACCAACCACAGCTTACCCCACAACAACCACAGCGACACCCACAACAACCACAGCGGCTCCCACTACAACCACAGCTGCTCCCACTACAACCACAGCGCCTCCCACTACAACCACAGCATCTCCCACTACAACAGCTCACATAGGAACAACAAAAGCTGGTGTAACCACATCCACTGCTGGCCCTACAGCAACGGCTCCCACAACAACCACAGCTGCTCTCACTGCAACCACAGCAACTCCCACACCAACCACAGCGGCTCCCAGTACAACCACATTGGCTCCCACAAAAACAACAGAGGCTCCCACAACAACCACAGCGACTCCCACAACAACTACTGCGGCTCCCACAACAACAGCAGCTCCTCCCACAACAACCACAGTGGCCCCCACTACAACCACAGCGGCTCCCACAACAACCACAGCGGCTCCAACTACAACCACAGTGTCTCCCACTACAACAGCTGCCATATCAACAACAAATGCTGAGGTAACAACATCCACTGCTGGCCCTACCACAACGGCTCCCACTACAACCACAGCGGCTCCCACAACAACCACAGCGGCTCCCACAACAACCACAGCGGCTCCAACTACAACCACAGCGGCTCCGACTACAACCACATTGGCTCCCACAACAATCACAGCGACTCCCACAACAACTACAGCGACTCCCACAAAAACTACTGTGGCTCCCACAACAACCGCAGCGCCTCCCACAACAACCACAGCGGCTCCAACTACAACCACAGTGTCTCCCACTACAACAGCTCCCATATCAACAAAAAATGCTGAGGTAACAACATCCACTGCTGGCCCTACCACAACGGCTCCCACTACAACCACAGCGGCTCCCACAACAACTACTGCGGATCCCACAACAACCGC
Source organism: Oncorhynchus mykiss (assembly GCF_013265735.2). NCBI lineage: Eukaryota > Metazoa > Chordata > Actinopteri > Salmoniformes > Salmonidae > Oncorhynchus > Oncorhynchus mykiss. The sequence continues at coordinate 19,432,285 of NC_048583.1, read as the reverse complement.
AGCGCCTCCCACAACAACCACAGTGGCCCCCACTACAACCACAGCGGCTCCCACAACAAACACAGCGGCTCCAACTACAACCACAATGTCTCCCACTACAACAGCTGCCATTTCAACAACAAATGCTGAGGTAACAACATCCACTGCTGTCCCTACCACAACGGCTCATACAACAACCACAGCGGCTCCCACTACAACCACAGCGGCTCCCACTACAACCACAGCGGCTCCCACTACAACCACAGCGGCTCCGACTACAACCACATTGGCTCCCACAACAACCACAGAGGCTCCCACAACAACCACAGCGACTTCCACAACAACTACAGCGACTACCACAACAACTACTGCGGCTCCCACAACAACCGCAGCGCCTCCCACAACAACCACAGCGACTCCAACTACAACCACAGTGTCTCCCACTACAACAGCTCCCATATCAACAACAAATGGTGAGGTAACAACATCCACTGCTGGCCCTACCACAACGGCTCCCACTACAACCACAGCGGCTCCCACTACAACCACAGCGGCTCCCACAACAACTACTGCGGCTCCCACAACAACCGCAGCGCCTCCCACAACAACCACAGTGGCCCCCACTACAACCACAGCGGCTCTCACAACAACCACAGCGGCTCCAACTACAACCACAGTGTCTCCCACTACAACAGCTGCCATATCAACAACAAATGCTGAGGTAACAACATCCACTGCTGGCCCTACCACAACGGCTCCCACTACAACCACAGCGGCTCCCACTACAACCACAGCGGCTCCCACTACAACCACAGCGGCTCCCACTACAACCACAGCGGCTCCGACTACAACCACATTGGCTCCCACAACAACCACAGAGGCTCCCACAACAACCACAGCGACTCCCACAACAACTACAGCGACTACCACAACAACTACTGCGGCTCCCACAACAACCGCAGCGCCTCCCACAACAACCACAGCGACTCCAACTACAACCACAGTGTCTCCCACTACAACAGCTCCCATATCAACAACAAATGCTGAGGTAACAACATCCACTGCTGGCCCTACCACAACGGCTCCCACTACAACCACAGCGGCTCCCACTACAACCACAGCGGCTCCCACAACAACTACTGCGGCTCCCACAACAACCGCAGCGCCTCCCACAACAACCACAGTGGCCCCCACTACAACCACAGCGGCTCTCACAACAACCACAGCGGCTCCAACTACAACCACAGTGTCTCCCACTACAACAGCTGCCATATCAACAACAAATGCTGAGGTAACAACATCCACTGCTGGCCCTACCACAACGGCTCCCACTACAACCACAGCTGCTCCCACAACAACCACAGCGGCTCCCACAACAACCACAGCGGCTCCAACTACAACCACAGCGGCTCCGACTACAACCACATTGGCTCCCACAACAACCACAGCGACTCCCACAACAACTACAGCGTCTCCCACAACAACTACTGTGGCTCCCACAACAACCGCAGCGCCTCCCACAACAACCACAGCGGCTCCAACTACAACCACAGTGTCTCCCACTACAACAGCTGCCATATCAACAACAAATGCTGAGGTAACAACATCCACTGCTGGCCCTACCACAACGGCTCCCACTACAACCACAGCGGCTCCCACTACAACCACAGCGACTCCAACTACAACCACAGTGTCTCCCACTACAACAGCTCCCATATCAACAACAAATGCTGAGGTAACAACATCCACTGCTGGCCCTACCACAACGGCTCCCACTACAACCACAGCGGCTCCCACTACAACCACAGCGGCTCCCACAACAACTACTGCGGCTCCCACAACAACCGCAGCGCCTCCCACAACAACCACAGTGGCCCCCACTACAACCACAGCGGCTCCCACTACAACCACAGCGGCTCCCACTACAACCACAGCGGCTCCCACTACAACCACTGCGGCTCCCACTACAACCACAGCGGCTCCCACTACAACCACAGCGGCTCCCACTACAACCACAGCGGCTCCCTCTACAACCACAGCTGCTCCCACAACAACCACTGTGGCTCCCACTACAACCACAGCGGCTCCCTCTACAACCACAGCTGCTCCCACTACAACCACTGTGGCTCCCACAACAACCACAGCGGCTCCCACAACAACCACAGCTTACCTCACAACAACCACAGAAGCTCCCACAACAACCACAGCGACTCCCACAACAACCACTGTGACTCCCACTACAACAACAGAGGCTCCCACAACAACCACAGAGACTCCCACAACAACTACAGCGGCTCCCACAACAACCACAGCGGCTCCCACTACAACCACAGCGGCTCCCACTACAACCACAGCGGCTCCCACTACAACCACAGCTGATGTTATAACAACGACATCAGCTCCCACTACGACCACAACATCTCCCACTACAACCACTGCGGCTCCCACTACAACCACAGCGGCTCCCACTACAACCGCAGCTGCTCCCACTACAACCACAGCGGCTCCCAGTACAACCACAGCTGCTCCCACTACAACCACTGTGGCTTCCACTACAACCACAGCGGCTCCCACAACAACCACAGCGGCTCCCACTACAACCACAGCGGCTCCCATTACAACCACAGCGGCTCCCACTATATCCACCGCGGCTACCACAACAACCACAGCTTACCTCACAACATCCACAGAACCTCCCTCAACAACTACTGCGGCTCCCACAACAACCGCAGCGCCTCCCACAACAACCACAGTGGCCCCCACTACAACCACAGCGGCTCTCACAACAACCACAGCGGCTCCAACTACAACCACAGTGTCTCCCACTACAACAGCTGCCATATCAACAACAAATGCTGAGGTAACAACATCCACTGCTGGCCATACCACAACGGCTCCCACTACAACCACAGCGGCTCCCACTACAACCACAGCGGCTCCCACTACAACCACAGCGGCTCCCACTACAACCACAGCGGCTCCGACTACAACCACATTGGCTCCCACAACAACCACAGAGGCTCCCACAACAACCACAGCGACTCCCACAACAACTACAGCGACTACCACAACAACTACTGCGGCTCCCACAACAACCGCAGCGCCTCCCACAACAACCACAGCGACTCCAACTACAACCACAGTGTCTCCCACTACAACAGCTCCCATATCAACAACAAATGCTGAGGTAACAACATCCACTGCTGGCCCTACCACAACGGCTCCCACTACAACCACAGCGGCTCCCACTACAACCACAGCGGCTCCCACAACAACTACTGCGGCTCCCACAACAACCGCAGCGCCTCCCACAACAACCACAGTGGCCCCCACTACAACCACAGCGGCTCTCACAACAACCACAGCGGCTCCAACTACAACCACAGTGTCTCCCACTACAACAGCTGCCATATCAACAACAAATGCTGAGGTAACAACATCCACTGCTGGCCCTACCACAACGGCTCCCACTACAACCACAGCGGCTCCCACAACAACCACAGCGGCTCCCACAACAACCACAGCGGCTCCAACTACAACCACAGCGGCTCCGACTACAACCACATTGGCTCCCACAACAACCACAGCGACTCCCACAACAACTACAGCGACTCCCACAACAACTACTGTGGCTCCCACAACAACCGCAGCGCCTCCCACAACAACCACAGCGGCTCCAACTACAACCACAGTGTCTCCCACTACAACAGCTGCCATATCAACAACAAATGCTGAGGTAACAACATCCACTGCTGGCCCTACCACAACGGCTCCCACTACAACCACAGCGGCTCCCACTACAACCACAGCGACTCCAACTACAACCACAGTGTCTCCCACTACAACAGCTCCCATATCAACAACAAATGCTGAGGTAACAACATCCACTGCTGGCCCTACCACAACGGCTCCCACTACAACCACAGCGGCTCCCACTACAACCACAGCGGCTCCCACAACAACTACTGCGGCTCCCACAACAACCGCAGCGCCTCCCACAACAACCACAGTGGCCCCCACTACAACCACAGCGGCTCCCACTACAACCACAGCGGCTCCCACTACAACCACAGCGGCTCCCACTACAACCACTGCGGCTCCCACTACAACCACAGCGGCTCCCACTACAACCACAGCGGCTCCCACAACAACCACAGCGGCTCCCACTACAACCACAGCGGCTCCCATTACAACCACAGCGGCTCCCACTATATCCACCGCGGCTACCACAACAACCACAGCTTACCTCACAACATCCACAGAACCTCCCTCAACAACTACTGCGGCTCCCACAACAACCGCAGCGCCTCCCACAACAACCACAGTGGCCCCCACTACAACCACAGCGGCTCTCACAACAACCACAGCGGCTCCAACTACAACCACAGTGTCTCCCACTACAACAGCTGCCATATCAACAACAAATGCTGAGGTAACAACATCCACTGCTGGCCATACCACAACGGCTCCCACTACAACCACAGCGGCTCCCACTACAACCACAGCGGCTCCCACTACAACCACAGCGGCTCCCACTACAACCACAGCGGCTCCGACTACAACCACATTGGCTCCCACAACAACCACAGAGGCTCCCACAACAACCACAGCGACTCCCACAACAACTACAGCGACTACCACAACAACTACTGCGGCTCCCACAACAACCGCAGCGCCTCCCACAACAACCACAGCGACTCCAACTACAACCACAGTGTCTCCCACTACAACAGCTCCCATATCAACAACAAATGCTGAGGTAACAACATCCACTGCTGGCCCTACCACAACGGCTCCCACTACAACCACAGCGGCTCCCACTACAACCACAGCGGCTCCCACAACAACTACTGCGGCTCCCACAACAACCGCAGCGCCTCCCACAACAACCACAGTGGCCCCCACTACAACCACAGCGGCTCTCACAACAACCACAGCGGCTCCAACTACAACCACAGTGTCTCCCACTACAACAGCTGCCATATCAACAACAAATGCTGAGGTAACAACATCCACTGCTGGCCCTACCACAACGGCTCCCACTACAACCACAGCGGCTCCCACAACAACCACAGCGGCTCCCACAACAACCACAGCGGCTCCAACTACAACCACAGCGGCTCCGACTACAACCACAGCGGCTCCCACTACAACCACAGCGGCTCCCACTACAACCACTGCGGCTCCCACTACAACCACAGCGGCTCCCACTACAACCACAGCGGCTCCCTCTACAACCACAGCTGCTCCCACAACAACCACTGTGGCTCCCACTACAACCACAGCGGCTCCCTCTACAACCACAGCTGCTCCCACTACAACCACTGTGGCTCCCAAAACAACCACAGCGGCTCCCACAACAACCACAGCTTACCTCACAACAACCACAGAAGCTCCCACAACAACCACAGCGACTCCCAAAACAACCACTGTGACTCCCACTACAACAACAGAGGCTCCCACAACAACCACAGAGACTCCCACAACAACTACAGCGGCTCCCACAACAACCACAGCGGCTCCCACTACAACCACAGCGGCTCCCACTACAACCACAGCGGCTCCCACTACAACCACAGCTGATGTTATAACAACGACATCAGCTCCCACTACGACCACAACATCTCCCACTACAACCACTGCGGCTCCCACTACAACCACAGCGGCTCCCACTACAACCGCAGCTGCTCCCACTACAACCACAGCGGCTCCCAGTACAACCACAGCTGCTCCCACTACAACCACTGTGGCTTCCACTACAACCACAGCGGCTCCCACAACAACCACAGCGGCTCCCACTACAACCACAGCGGCTCCCATTACAACCACAGTGGCTCCCACTATATCCACCGCGGCTACCACAACAACCACAGCTTACCTCACAACATCCACAGAACCTCCCTCAACAACCACATCGACTCCCACAACAACCACAGTGGCTCCCACAACAACCACAGTGGCTCCCACAACAACCACAGCTTACCCCACAACAACCACAGAGGCTCCCACAACAACCATAGAAGCTCCCACAACAACCACAGCGACTCCCACTACAACAACACTTCCCACAACAACCACAGTGGCTCCCACACCAAACACAGCTTACCCCACAACAACCACAGCGACACCCACAACAACCACAGCGGCTCCCACTACAACCACAGCTGCTCCCACTACAACCACAGCGCCTCCCACTACAACCACAGCATCTCCCACTACAACAGCTCACATAGGAACAACAAAAGCTGGTGTAACCACATCCACTGCTGGCCCTACAACAACGGCTCCCACAACAACCACAGCTGCTCTCACTGCAACCACAGCAACTCCCACACCAACCACAGCGGCTCCCACTACAACCACAGCGGCTCCCACTACAACCACAGCTGATGTTATAACAACGACATCAGCTCCCACTACGACCACAACATCTCCCACTACAACCACTGCGGCTCCCACTACAACCACAGCGGCTCCCACTACAACCGCAGCTGCTCCCACTACAACCACAGCGGCTCCCAGTACAACCACAGCTGCTCCCACTACAACCACTGTGGCTTCCACTACAACCACAGCGGCTCTCATAACAACCACAGCGGCTCACACTACAACCACAGCGGCTCCCACTACAACCACAGCGGCTCCCACTATATCCACCGCGGCTACCACAACAACCACAGCTTACCTCACAACATCCACAGAACCTCCCTCAACAACCACATCGACTCCCACAACAACCACAGTGGCTCCCACAACAACCACAGTGGCTCCCACAACAACCACAGCTTACCCCACAACAACCACAGAGGCTCCCGCAACAACCATAGAAGCTCCCACAACAACCACAGCGACTCCCACTACAACAACAGTTCCCACAACAACCACAGTGGCTCCCACACCAACCACAGCTTACCCCACAACAACCACAGCGACACCCACAACAACCACAGCGGCTCCCACTACAACCACAGCTGCTCCCACTACAACCACAGCGCCTCCCACTACAACCACAGCATCTCCCACTACAACAGCTCACATAGGAACAACAAAAGCTGGTGTAACCACATCCACTGCTGGCCCTACAACAACGGCTCCCACAACAACCACAGCTGCTCTCACTGCAACCACAGCAACTCCCACACCAACCACAGCGGCTCCCAGTACAACCACATTGGCTCCCACAAAAACAACAGAGGCTCCCACAACAACCACAGCGACTCCCACAACAACTACTGCGGCTCCCACAACAACAGCAGCGCCTCCCACAACAACCACAGTGGCCCCCACTACAACCACAGCGGCTCCCACAACAACCACAGCGGCTCCAACTACAACCACAGTGTCTCCCACTACAACAGCTGCCATATCAACAACAAATGCTGAGGTAACAACATCCACTGCTGGCCCTACCACAACGGCTCCCACTACAACCACAGCGGCTCCCACAACAACCACAGCGGCTCCCACAACAACCACAGCGGCTCCAACTACAACCACAGCGGCTCCGACTACAACCACATTGGCTCCCACAACAATCACAGCGACTCCCACAACAACTACAGCGGCTCCCACAAAAACTACTGTGGCTCCCACAACAACCGCAGCGCCTCCCACAACAACCACAGCGGCTCCAACTACAACCACAGTGTCTCCCACTACAACAGCTCCCATATCAACAAAAAATGCTGAGGTAACAACATCCACTGCTGGCCCTACCACAACAGCTCCCACTACAACCACAGCGGCTCCCACAACAACTACTGCGGCTCCCACAACAACCACAGTGGCTCCCACAACAACCACAGCTTACCCCACAACAACCACAGAGGCTCCCGCAACAACCATAGAAGCTCCCACAACAACCACAGCGACTCCCACTACAACAACAGTTCCCACAACAACCACAGTGGCTCCCACACCAACCACAGCTTACCCCACAACAACCACAGCGACACCCACAACAACCACAGCGGCTCCCACTACAACCACAGCTGCTCCCACTACAACCACAGCGCCTCCCACTACAACCACAGCATCTCCCACTACAACAGCTCACATAGGAACAACAAAAGCTGGTGTAACCACATCCACTGCTGGCCCTACAACAATGGCTCCCACAACAACCACAGCTGCTCTCACTGCAACCACAGCAACTCCCACACCAACCACAGCGGCTCCCAGTACAACCACATTGGCTCCCACAAAAACAACAGAGGCTCCCACAACAACCACAGCGACTCCCACAACAACTACTGCGGCTCCCACAACAACAGCAGCGCCTCCCACAACAACCACAGTGGCCCCCACTACAACCACAGCGGCTCCCACAACAACCACAGCGGCTCCAACTACAACCACAGTGTCTCCCACTACAACAGCTGCCATATCAACAACAAATGCTGAGGTAACAACATCCACTGCTGGCCCTACCACAACGGCTCCCACTACAACCACAGCGGCTCCCACAACAACCACAGCGGCTCCCACAACAACCACAGCGGCTCCAACTACAACCACAGCGGCTCCGACTACAACCACATTGGCTCCCACAACAATCACAGCGACTCCCACAACAACTACAGCGGCTCCCACAAAAACTACTGTGGCTCCCACAACAACCGCAGCGCCTCCCACAACAACCACAGCGGCTCCAACTACAACCACAGTGTCTCCCACTACAACAGCTCCCATATCAACAAAAAATGCTGAGGTAACAACATCCACTGCTGGCCCTACCACAACAGCTCCCACTACAACCACAGCGGCTCCCACAACAACTACTGCGGCTCCCACAACAACCGCAGCGCCTCCCACAACAACCACAGTGGCCCCCACTACAACCACAGCGGCTCCCACAACAACCACAGCGGCTCCAACTACAACCACAGTGTCTCCCACTACAACAGCTGCCATATCAACAACAAATGCTGAGGTAACAACATCCACTGCTGTCCCTACCACAACGGCTCATACAACAACCACAGCGGCTCCCACTACAACCACAGCGGCTCCCACTACAACCACAGCGGCTCCCACTACAACCACAGCGGCTCCGACTACAACCACATTGGCTCCCACAACAACCACAGAGGCTCCCACAACAACCACAGCGACTTCCACAACAACTACAGCGACTACCACAACAACTACTGCGGCTCCCACAACAACCGCAGCGCCTCCCACAACAACCACAGTGACTCCAACTACAACCACAGTGTCTCCCACTACAACAGCTCCCATATCAACAACAAATGGTGAGGTAACAACATCCACTGCTGGCCCTACCACAACGGCTCCCACTACAACCACAGCGGCTCCCACTACAACCACAGCGGCTCCCAAAACAACTACTGCGGCTCCCACAACAACCGCAGCGCCTCCCACAACAACCACAGTGGCCCCCACTACAAACACAGCGGCTCTCACAACAACCACAGCGGCTCCAACTACAACCACAGTGTCTCCCACTACAACAGCTGCCATATCAACAACAAATGCTGAGGTAACAACATCCACTGCTGGCCCTACCACAACGGCTCCCACTACAACCACAGCGGCTCCCACTACAACCACAGCGGCTCCCACTACAACCACAGCGGCTCCCACTACAACCACAGCGGCTCCGACTACAACCACATTGGCTCCCACAACAACCACAGAGGCTCCCACAACAACCACAGCGACTCCCACAACAACTACAGCGACTACCACAACAACTACTGCGGCTCCCACAACAACCGCAGCGCCTCCCACAACAACCACAGCGACTCCAACTACAACCACAGTGTCTCCCACTACAACAGCTCCCATATCAACAACAAATGCTGAGGTAACAACATCCACTGCTGGCCCTACCACAACGGCTCCCACTACAACCACAGCGGCTCCCACTACAACCACAGCGGCTCCCACAACAACTACTGCGGCTCCCACAACAACCGCAGCGCCTCCCACAACAACCACAGTGGCCCCCACTACAACCACAGCGGCTCTCACAACAACCACAGCGGCTCCAACTACAACCACAGTGTCTCCCACTACAACAGCTGCCATATCAACAACAAATGCTGAGGTAACAACATCCACTGCTGGCCCTACCACAACGGCTCCCACTACAACCACAGCGGCTCCCACAACAACCACAGCGGCTCCCACAACAACCACAGCGGCTCCAACTACAACCACAGCGGCTCCGACTACAACCACATTGGCTCCCACAACAACCACAGCGACTCCCACAACAACTACAGCGACTCCCACAACAACTACTGTGGCTCCCACAACAACCGCAGCGCCTCCCACAACAACCACAGCGGCACCAACTACAACCACAGTGTCTCCCACTGCAACAGCTCCCATATCAACAACAAATGCTGAGGTAACAACATCCACTGCTGGCCCTACCACAACGGCTCCCACTACAACCACAGCGGCTCCCACAACAACTACTGCGGCTCCGAAAACAACCGCAGCGCCTCCCACAACAACCACAGTGGCCCCCACTACAACCACAGCGGCTCCAACTACAACCACAGTGTCTCCCACTACAACAGCTGCCATATCAACAACAAATGCTGAGGTAACAACATCCACTGCTGGCCCTACCACAACGGCTCCCACTACAACCACAGCGGCTCCCACTACAACCACAGCGACTCCAACTACAACCACAGTGTCTCCCACTACAACAGCTCCCATATCAACAACAAATGCTGAGGTAACAACATCCACTGCTGGCCCTACCACAACGGCTCCCACTACAACCACAGCGGCTCCCACTACAACCACAGCGGCTCCCACAACAACTACTGCGGCTCCCACAACAACCGCAGCGCCTCCCGCAACAACCACAGTGGCCCCCACTACAACCACAGCGACTCTCACAACAACCACAGCGGCTCCAACTACAACCACAGTGTCTCCCACTACAACAGCTGCCATATCAACAACAAATGCTGAGGTAACAACATCCACTGCTGGCCCTACCACAACGGCTCCCACTACAACCACAGCGGCTCCCACTACAACCACAGCGACTCCAACTACAACCACAGTATCTCCCACTACAACAGCTCCCATATCAACAACAAATGCTGCGGTAACAACATCCACTGCTGGCCCTACCACAACGGCTCCCACTACAACCACAGCGGCTCCCACTACAACCACAGCGGCTCCCACAACAACTACTGCGGCTCCCACAACAACCGCAGCGCCTCCCACAACAACCACAGTGGCCCCCACTACAACCACAGCGGCTCCCACTACAACCACAGCGGCTCCCACTACAACCACAGCGGCTCCCACTACAACCACTGCGGCTCCCACTACAACCACAGCGGCTCCCACTACAACCACAGCGGCTCCCACTACAACCACAGCGGCTCCCTCTACAACCACAGCTGCTCCCACAACAACCACTGTGGCTCCCACTACAACCACAGCGGCTCCCTCTACAACCACAGCTGCTCCCACTACAACCACTGTGGCTCCCAAAACAACCACAGCGGCTCCCACAACAACCACAGCTTACCTCACAACAACCACAGAAGCTCCCACAACAACCACAGCGACTCCCAAAACAACCACTGTGACTCCCACTACAACAACAGAGGCTCCCACAACAACCACAGAGACTCCCACAACAACTACAGCGGCTCCCACAACAACCACAGTGGCCCCCACTACAACCACAGAGGCTCCCACTACAACCACAGCGGCTCCCACTACAACCACAGCGGCTCCCACTACAACCACTGCGGCTCCCACTACAACCACAGCGGCTCCCACTACAACCACAGCGGCTCCCACTACAACCACAGCGGCTCCCTCTACAACCACAGCTGCTCCCACAACAACCACTGTGGCTCCCACTACAACCACAGCGGCTCCCTCTACAACCACAGCTGCTCCCACTACAACCACTGTGGCTCCCAAAACAACCACAGCGGCTCCCACAACAACCACAGCTTACCTCACAACAACCACAGAAGCTCCCACAACAACCACAGCGACTCCCAAAACAACCACTGTGACTCCCACTACAACAACAGAGGCTCCCACAACAACCACAGAGACTCCCACTACAACCACAGCGGCTCCCACTACAACCACAGCGGCTCCCACTACAACCACTGCGGCTCCCACTACAACCACAGCGGCTCCCACTACAACCACAGCGGCTCCCACTACAACCACAGCGGCTCCATCTACAACCACAGCTGCTCCCACAACAACCACTGTGGCTCCCACTACAACCACAGCGGCTCCCTCTACAACCACAGCTGCTCCCACTACAACCACTGTGGCTCCCAAAACAACCACAGCGGCTCCCACAACAACCACAGCTTACCTCACAACAACCACAGAAGCTCCCACAACAACCACAGCGACTCCCAAAACAACCACTGTGACTCCCACTACAACAACAGAGGCTCCCACAACAACCACAGAGACTCCCACAACAACTACAGCGGCTCCCACAACAACCACAGCGGCTCCCACTACAACCACAGCGGCTCCCACTACAACCACAGCGGCTCCCACTACAACCACAGCTGATGTTATAACAACGACATCAGCTCCCACTACGACCACAACATATCCCACTACAACCACTGCGGCTCCCACTACAACCACAGCGGCTCCCACTACAACCGCAGCTGCTCCCACTACAACCACAGCGGCTCCCAGTACAACCACAGCTGCTCCCACTACAACCACTGTGGCTTCCACTACAACCACAGCGGCTCCCACAACAACCACAGCGGCTCCCACTACAACCACAGCGGCTCCCATTACAACCACAGTGGCTCCCACTATATCCACCGCGGCTACCACAACAACCACAGCTTACCTCACAACATCCACAGAACCTCCCTCAACAACCACATCGACTCCCACAACAACCACAGTGGCTCCCACAACAACCACAGTGGCTCCCACAACAACCACAGCTTACCCCACAACAACCACAGAGGCTCCCACAACAACCATAGAAGCTCCCACAACAACCACAGCGACTCCCACTACAACAACACTTCCCACAACAACCACAGTGGCTCCCACACCAACCACAGCTTACCCCACAACAACCACAGCGACACCCACAACAACCACAGCGGCTCCCACTACAACCACAGCTGCTCCCACTACAACCACAGCGCCTCCCACTACAACCACAGCATCTCCCACTACAACAGCTCACATAGGAACAACAAAAGCTGGTGTAACCACATCCACTGCTGGCCCTACAACAACGGCTCCCACAACAACCACAGCTGCTCTCACTGCAACCACAGCAACTCCCACACCAACCACAGCGGCTCCCAGTACAACCACATTGGCTCCCACAAAAACAACAGAGGCTCCCACAACAACCACAGCGACTCCCACAACAACTACTGCGGCTCCCACAACAACAGCAGCGCCTCCCACAACAACCACAGTGGCCCCCACTACAACCACAGCGGCTCCCACAACAACCACAGCGGCTCCAACTACAACCACAGTGTCTCCCACTACAACAGCTGCCATATCAACAACAAATGCTGAGGTAACAACATCCACTGCTGGCCCTACCACAACGGCTCCCACAACAACCACAGCGGCTCCAACTACAACCACAGCGGCTCCGACTACAACCACATTGGCTCCCACAACAATCACAGCGACTCCCACAACAACTACAGCGACTCCCACAAAAACTACTGTGGCTCCCACAACAACCGCAGCGCCTCCCACAACAACCACAGCGGCTCCAACTACAACCACAGTGTCTCCCACTACAACAGCTGCCATATCAACAACAAATGCTGAGGTAACAACATCCACTGCTGGCCCTACCACAACGGCTCCCACTACAACCACAGCGGCTCCCACAACAACTACTGCGGCTCCCACAACAACCGCAGCGCCTCCCACAACAACCACAGTGGCCCCCACTACAACCACAGCGGCTCCCACAACAACCACAGCGGCTCCAACTACAACCACAGTGTCTCCCACTACAACAGCTGCCATATCAACAACAAATGCTGAGGTAACAACATCCACTGCTGTCCCTACCACAACCGCAGCTGCTCCCACTACAACCACAGCGGCTCCCAGTACAACCACAGCTGCTCCCACTACAACCACTGTGGCTTCCACTACAACCACAGCGGCTCTCATAACAACCACAGCGGCTCACACTACAACCACAGCGGCTCCCACTACAACCACAGCGGCTCCCACTATATCCACCGCGGCTACCACAACAACCACAGCTTACCTCACAACATCCACAGAACCTCCCTCAACAACCACATCGACTCCCACAACAACCACAGTGGCTCCCACACCAACCACAGCTTACCCCACAACAACCACAGCGACACCCACAACAACCACAGCGGCTCCCACTACAACCACAGCTAATCCCACTACAACCACAGCGCCTCCCACTACAACCACAGCATCTCCCACTACAACAGCTCACATAGGAACAACAAAAGCTGGTGTAACCACATCCACTGCTGGCCCTACAACAACGGCTTCCACAACAACCACAGCTGCTCTCACTGCAACCACAGCAACTCCCACACCAACCACAGCGGCTCCCAGTACAACCACATTGGCTCCCACAAAAACAACAGAGGCTCCCACAACAACCACAGCGACTCCCACAACAACTACTGCGGCTCCCACAACAACAGCAGCGCCTCCCACAACAACCACAGTGGCCCCCACTACAACCACAGCGGCTCCCACAACAACCACAGCGGCTCCAACTACAACCACAGTGTCTCCCACTACAACAGCTGCCATATCAACAACAAATGCTGAGGTAACAACATCCACTGCTGGCCCTACCACAACGGCTCCCACTACAACCACAGCGGCTCCCACAACAACCACAGCGGCTCCCACAACAACCACAGCGGCTCCAACTACAACCACAGCGGCTCCGACTACAACCACATTGGCTCCCACAACAATCACAGCGACTCCCACAACAACTACAGCGACTCCCACAAAAACTACTGTGGCTCCCACAACAACCGCAGCGCCTCCCACAACAACCACAGCGGCTCCAACTACAACCACAGTGTCTCCCACTACAACAGCTCCCATATCAACAAAAAATGCTGAGGTAACAACATCCACTGCTGGCCCTACCACAACGGCTCCCACTACAACCACAGCGGCTCCCACAACAACTACTGCGGCTCCCACAACAACCGCAGCGCCTCCCACAACAACCACAGTGGCCCCCACTACAACCACAGCGGCTCCCACAACAACCACAGCGGCTCCAACTACAACCACAGTGTCTCCCACTACAACAGCTGCCATATCAACAACAAATGCTGAGGTAACAACATCCACTGCTGTCCCTACCACAACGGCTCATACAACAACCACAGCGGCTCCCACTACAACCACAGCGGCTCCCACTACAACCACAGCGGCTCCCACTACAACCACAGCGGCTCCGACTACAACCACATTGGCTCCCACAACAACCACAGAGGCTCCCACAACAACCACAGCGACTTCCACAACAACTACAGCGACTACCACAACAACTACTGCGGCTCCCACAACAACCGCAGCGCCTCCCACAACAACCACAGCGACTCCAACTACAACCACAGTGTCTCCCACTACAACAGCTCCCATATCAACAACAAATGGTGATGTAACAACATCCACTGCTGGCCCTACCACAACGGCTCCCACTACAACCACAGCGGCTCCCACTACAACCACAGCGGCTCCCAAAACAACTACTGCGGCTCCCACAACAACCGCAGCGCCTCCCACAACAACCACAGTGGCCCCCACTACAACCACAGCGGCTCTCACAACAACCACAGCGGCTCCAACTACAACCACAGTGTCTCCCACTACAACAGCTGCCATATCAACAACAAATGCTGAGGTAACAACATCCACTGCTGGCCCTACCACAACGGCTCCCACTACAACCACAGCGGCTCCCACTACAACCACAGCGGCTCCCACTACAACCACAGCGGCTCCCACTACAACCACAGCGGCTCCGACTACAACCACATTGGCTCCCACAACAACCACAGAGGCTCCCACAACAACCACAGCGACTCCCACAACAACTACAGCGACTACCACAACAACTACTGCGGCTCCCACAACAACCGCAGCGCCTCCCACAACAACCACAGCGACTCCAACTACAACCACAGTGTCTCCCACTACAACAGCTCCCATATCAACAACAAATGCTGAGGTAACAACATCCACTGCTGGCCCTACCACAACGGCTCCCACTACAACCACAGCGGCTCCCACTACAACCACAGCGGCTCCCACAACAACTACTGCGGCTCCCACAACAACCGCAGCGCCTCCCACAACAACCACAGTGGCCCCCACTACAACCACAGCGGCTCTCACAACAACCACAGCGGCTCCAACTACAACCACAGTGTCTCCCACTACAACAGCTGCCATATCAACAACAAATGCTGAGGTAACAACATCCACTGCTGGCCCTACCACAACGGCTCCCACTACAACCACAGCGGCTCCCACAACAACCACAGCGGCTCCCACAACAACCACAGCGGCTCCAACTACAACCACAGCGGCTCCGACTACAACCACATTGGCTCCCACAACAACCACAGCGACTCCCACAACAACTACAGCGACTCCCACAACAACTACTGTGGCTCCCACAACAACCGCAGCGCCTCCCACAACAACCACAGCGGCACCAACTACAACCACAGTGTCTCCCACTGCAACAGCTCCCATATCAACAACAAATGCTGAGGTAACAACATCCACTGCTGGCCCTACCACAACGGCTCCCACTACAACCACAGCGGCTCCCACAACAACTACTGCGGCTCCCAAAACAACCGCAGCGCCTCCCACAACAACCACAGTGGCCCCCACTACAACCACAGCGGCTCCAACTACAACCACAGTGTCTCCCACTACAACAGCTGCCATATCAACAACAAATGCTGAGGTAACAACATCCACTGCTGGCCCTACCACAACGGCTCCCACTACAACCACAGCGGCTCCCACTACAACCACAGCGACTCCAACTACAACCACAGTGTCTCCCACTACAACAGCTCCCATATCAACAACAAATGCTGAGGTAACAACATCCACTGCTGGCCCTACCACAACGGCTCCCACTACAACCACAGCGGCTCCCACTACAACCACAGCGGCTCCCACAACAACTACTGCGGCTCCCACAACAACCGCAGCGCCTCCCACAACAACCACAGTGGCCCCCACTACAACCACAGCGGCTCTCACAACAACCACAGCGGCTTCAACTACAACCACAGTGTCTCCCACTACAACAGCTGCCATATCAACAACAAATGCTGAGGTAACAACATCCACTGCTGGCCCTACCACAACGGCTCCCACTACAACCACAGCGGCTCCCACAACAACCACAGCGGCTCCCACAACAACCACAGCGGCTCCAACTACAACCACAGCGGCTCCGACTACAACCACATTGGCTCCCACAACAACCACAGCGGCTCCCACAACAACTACAGCGACTCCCACAACAACTACTGTGGCTCCCACAACAACCGCAGCGCCTCCCACAACAACCACAGCGGCTCCAACTACAACCACAGTGTCTCCCACTACAACAGCTCCCATATCAACAACAAATGCTGAGGTAACAACATCCACTGCTGGCCCTACCACAACGGCTCCCACTACAACCACAGCGGCTCCCACAACAATTACTGCGGCTCCCAAAACAACCGCAGCGCCTCCCACAACAACCACAGTGGCCCCCACTACAACCACAGCGGCTCCCACAACAACCACAGCGGCTCCAACTACAACCACAGTGTCTCCCACTACAACAGCTGCCATATCAACAACAAATGCTGAGGTAACAACATCCACTGCTGGCCCTACCACAACGGCTCCCACTACAACCACAGCGGCTCCCACTACAACCACAGCGACTCCAACTACAACCACAGTGTCTCCCACTACAACAGCTCCCATATCAACAACAAATGCTGAGGTAACAACATCCACTGCTGGCCCTACCACAACGGCTCCCACTACAACCACAGCGGCTCCCACAACAACCACAGCGGCTCCCACAACAACTACTGTGGCTCCCACAACAACCGCAGCGCCTCCCACAACAACCACAGTGGCCCCCACTACAACCACAGCGGCTCTCACAACAACCACAGCGGCTCCAACTACAACCACAGTGTCTCCCACTACAACAGCTGCCATATCAACAACAAATGCTGAGGTAACAACATCCACTGCTGGCCCTACCACAACGGCTCCCACTACAACCACAGCGGCTCCCACAACAACCACAGCGGCTCCCACAACAACCACAGCGGCTCCAACTACAACCACAGCGGCTCCGACTACAACCACATTGGCTCCCACAACAACCACAGCGGCTCCCACAACAACTACAGCGACTCCCACAACAACTACTGTGGCTCCCACAACAACCGCAGCGCCTCCCACAACAACCACAGCGGCTCCAACTACAACCACAGTGTCTCCCACTACAACAGCTCCCATATCAACAACAAATGCTGAGGTAACAACATCCACTGCTGGCCCTGACACAACGGCTCCCACTACAACCACAGCGGCTCCCACAACAACTACTGCGGCTCCCAAAACAACCGCAGCGCCTCCCACAACAACCACAGTGGCCCCCACTACAACCACAGCGGCTCCCACAACAACCACAGCGGCTCCAACTACAACCACAGTGTCTCCCACTACAACAGCTGCCATATCAACAACAAATGCTGAGGTAACAACATCCACTGCTGGCCCTACCACAACGGCTCCCACTACAACCACAGCGGCTCCCACTACAACCACAGCGGCTTCGACTACAACCACATTGGCTCCCACAACAACCACAGAGGCTCCCACAACAACCACAGCGACTCCCACAACAACTACAGCGACTACCACAACAACTACTGCGGCTCACACAACAACCGCAGCGCCTCCCACAACAACCACAGCGACTCCAACTACAACCACAGTGTCTCCCACTACAACAGCTCCCATATCAACAACAAATGCTGAGGTAACAACATCCACTGCTGGCCCTACCACAACGGCTCCCACTACAACCACAGCGGCTCCCACTACAACCACAGAGGCTCCCACAACAACTACTGCGACTCCCACAACAACCACTGTGACTCCCACTACAACAACAGAGGCTCCCACAACAACCACAGAGACTCCCACAACAACTACAGCGGCTCCCACAACAACCACAGCGGCTCCCACTACAACCACAGCGGCTCCCACTACAACCACAGCGGCTCCCACTACAACCACAGCTGATGTTATAACAACGACATCAGCTCCCACTACGACCACAACATCTCCCACTACAACCACTGCGGCTCCCACTACAACCACAGCGGCTCCCACTACAACCGCAGCTGCTCCCACTACAACCACAGCGGCTCCCAGTACAACCACAGCTGCTCCCACTACAACCACTGTGGCTTCCACTACAACCACAGCGGCTCCCACAACAACCACAGCGGCTCCCACTACAACCACAGCGGCTCCCATTACAACCACAGCGGCTCCCACTATATCCACCGCGGCTACCACAACAACCACAGCTTACCTCACAACATCCACAGAACCTCCCTCAACAACTACTGCGGCTCCCACAACAACCGCAGCGCCTCCCACAACAACCACAGTGGCCCCCACTACAACCACAGCGGCTCTCACAACAACCACAGCGGCTCCAACTACAACCACAGTGTCTCCCACTACAACAGCTGCCATATCAACAACAAATGCTGAGGTAACAACATCCACTGCTGGCCATACCACAACGGCTCCCACTACAACCACAGCGGCTCCCACTACAACCACAGCGGCTCCCACTACAACCACAGCGGCTCCCACTACAACCACAGCGGCTCCGACTACAACCACATTGACTCCCACAACAACCACAGAGGCTCCCACAACAACCACAGCGACTCCCACAACAACTACAGCGACTACCACAACAACTACTGCGGCTCCCACAACAACCGCAGCGCCTCCCACAACAACCACAGCGACTCCAACTACAACCACAGTGTCTCCCACTACAACAGCTCCCATATCAACAACAAATGCTGAGGTAACAACATCCACTGCTGGCCCTACCACAACGGCTCCCACTACAACCACAGCGGCTCCCACTACAACCACAGCGGCTCCCACAACAACTACTGTGGCTCCCACAACAACCGCAGCGCCTCCCACAACAACCACAGTGGCCCCCACTACAACCACAGCGGCTCTCACAACAACCACAGCGGCTCCAACTACAACCACAGTGTCTCCCACTACAACAGCTGCCATATCAACAACAAATGCTGAGGTAACAACATCCACTGCTGGCCCTACCACAACGGCTCCCACTACAACCACAGCGGCTCCCACAACAACCACAGCGGCTCCCACAACAACCACAGCGGCTCCAACTACAACCACAGCGGCTCCGACTACAACCACATTGGCTCCCACAACAACCACAGCGACTCCCACAACAACTACAGCGACTCCCACAACAACTACTGTGGCTCCCACAACAACCGCAACGCCTCCCACAACAACCACAGCGGCTCCAACTACAACCACAGTGTCTCCCACTACAACAGCTGCCATATCAACAACAAATGCTGAGGTAACAACATCCACTGCTGGCCCTACCACAACGGCTCCCACTACAACCACAGCGGCTCCCACTACAACCACAGCGACTCCAACTACAACCACAGTGTCTCCCACTACAACAGCTCCCATATCAACAACAAATGCTGAGGTAACAACATCCACTGCTGGCCCTACCACAACGGCTCCCACTACAACCACAGCGGCTCCCACTACAACCACAGCGGCTCCCACAACAACTACTGCGGCTCCCACAACAACCGCAGCGCCTCCCACAACAACCACAGTGGCCCCCACTACAACCACAGCGGCTCCCACTACAACCACAGCGGCTCCCACTACAACCACAGCGGCTCCCACTACAACCACTGCGGCTCCCACTACAACCACAGCGGCTCCCACTACAACCACAGCGGCTCCCACTACAACCACAGCGGCTCCCTCTACAACCACAGCTGCTCCCACAACAACCACTGTGGCTCCCACTACAACCACAGCGGCTCCCTCTACAACCACAGCTGCTCCCACTACAACCACTGTGGCTCCCAAAACAACCACAGCGGCTCCCACAACAACCACAGCTTACCTCACAACAACCACAGAAGCTCCCACAACAACCACAGCGACTCCCAAAACAACCACTGTGACTCCCACTACAACAACAGAGGCTCCCACAACAACCACAGAGACTCCCACAACAACTACAGCGGCTCCCACAACAACCACAGCGGCTCCCACTACAACCACAGCGGCTCCCACTACAACCACAGCGGCTCCCACTACAACCACAGCTGATGTTATAACAACGACATCAGCTCCCACTACGACCACAACATCTCCCACTACAACCACTGCGGCTCCCACTACAACCACAGCGGCTCCCACTACAACCGCAGCTGCTCCCACTACAACCACAGCGGCTCCCAGTACAACCACAGCTGCTCCCACTACAACCACTGTGGCTTCCACTACAACCACAGCGGCTCCCACAACAACCACAGCGGCTCCCACTACAACCACAGCGGCTCCCATTACAACCACAGTGGCTCCCACTATATCCACCGCGGCTACCACAACAACCACAGCTTACCTCACAACATCCACAGAACCTCCCACAACAACCACATCGACTCCCACAACAACCACAGTGGCTCCCACAACAACCACAGTGGCTCCCACAACAACCACAGCTTACCCCACAACAACCACAGAGGCTCCCACAACAACCATAGAAGCTCCCACAACAACCACAGCGACTCCCACTACAACAACACTTCCCACAACAACCACAGTGGCTCCCACACCAAACACAGCTTACCCCACAACAACCACAGCGACACCCACAACAACCACAGCGGCTCCCACTACAACCACAGCTGCTCCCACTACAACCACAGCGCCTCCCACTACAACCACAGCATCTCCCACTACAACAGCTCACATAGGAACAACAAAAGCTGGTGTAACCACATCCACTGCTGGCCCTACAACAACGGCTCCCACAACAACCACAGCTGCTCTCACTGCAACCACAGCAACTCCCACACCAACCACAGCGGCTCCCACTACAACCACAGCGGCTCCCACTACAACCACAGCTGATGTTATAACAACGACATCAGCTCCCACTACGACCACAACATCTCCCACTACAACCACTGCGGCTCCCACTACAACCACAGCGGCTCCCACTACAACCGCAGCTGCTCCCACTACAACCACAGCGGCTCCCAGTACAACCACAGCTGCTCCCACTACAACCACTGTGGCTTCCACTACAACCACAGCGGCTCTCATAACAACCACAGCTGCTCACACTACAACCACAGCGGCTCCCACTACAACCACAGCGGCTCCCACTATATCCACCGCGGCTACCACAACAACCACAGCTTACCTCACAACATCCACAGAACCTCCCTCAACAACCACATCGACTCCCACAACAACCACAGTGGCTCCCACAACAACCACAGTGGCTCCCACAACAACCACAGCTTACCCCACAACAACCACAGAGGCTCCCGCAACAACCATAGAAGCTCCCACAACAACCACAGCGACTCCCACTACAACAACACTTCCCACAACAACCACAGTGGCTCCCACACCAACCACAGCTTACCCCACAACAACCACAGCGACACCCACAACAACCACAGCGGCTCCCACTACAACCACAGCTGCTCCCACTACAACCACAGCGCCTCCCACTACAACCACAGCATCTCCCACTACAACAGCTCACATAGGAACAACAAAAGCTGGTGTAACCACATCCACTGCTGGCCCTACAACAACGGCTCCCACAACAACCACAGCTGCTCTCACTGCAACCACAGCAACTCCCACACCAACCACAGCGGCTCCCAGTACAACCACATTGGCTCCCACAAAAACAACAGAGGCTCCCACAACAACCACAACGACTCCCACAACAACTACTGCGGCTCCCACAACAACAGCAGCGCCTCCCACAACAACCACAGTGGCCCCCACTACAACCACAGCGGCTCCCACAACAACCACAGCGGCTCCAACTACAACCACAGTGTCTCCCACTACAACAGCTGCCATATCAACAACAAATGCTGAGGTAACAACATCCACTGCTGGCCCTACCACAACGGCTCCCACTACAACCACAGCGGCTCCCACAACAACCACAGCGGCTCCCACAACAACCACAGCGGCTCCAACTACAACCACAGCGGCTCCGACTACAACCACATTGGCTCCCACAACAATCACAGCGACTCCCACAACAACTACAGCGACTCCCACAAAAACTACTGTGGCTCCCACAACAACCGCAGCGCCTCCCACAACAACCACAGCGGCTCCAACTACAACCACAGTGTCTCCCACTACAACAGCTCCCATATCAACAAAAAATGCTGAGGTAACAACATCCACTGCTGGCCCTACCACAACGGCTCCCACTACAACCACAGCGGCTCCCACAACAACTACTGCGGCTCCCACAACAACCGCAGCGCCTCCCACAACAACCACAGTGGCCCCCACTACAACCACAGCGGCTCCCACAACAACCACAGCGGCTCCAACTACAACCACAGTGTCTCCCACTACAACAGCTGCCATATCAACAACAAATGCTGAGGTAACAACATCCACTGCTGTCCCTACCACAACGGCTCATACAACAACCACAGCGGCTCCCACTACAACCACAGCGGCTCCCACTACAACCACAGCGGCTCCCACTACAACCACAGCGGCTCCGACTACAACCACATTGGCTCCCACAACAACCACAGAGGCTCCCACAACAACCACAGCGACTTCCACAACAACTACAGCGACTACCACAACAACTACTGCGGCTCCCACAACAACCGCAGCGCCTCCCACAACAACCACAGCGACTCCAACTACAACCACAGTGTCTCCCACTACAACAGCTCCCATATCAACAACAAATGGTGAGGTAACAACATCCACTGCTGGCCCTACCACAACGGCTCCCACTACAACCACAGCGGCTCCCACTACAACCACAGCGGCTCCCACAACAACTACTGCGGCTCCCACAACAACCGCAGAGCCTCCCACAACAACCACAGTGGCCCCCACTACAACCACAGCGGCTCTCACAACAACCACAGCGGCTCCAACTACAACCACAGTGTCTCCCACTACAACAGCTGCCATATCAACAACAAATGCTGAGGTAACAACATCCACTGCTGGCCCTACCACAACGGCTCCCACTACAACCACAGCGGCTCCCACTACAACCACAGCGGCTCCCACTACAACCACAGCGGCTCTCACTACAACCACAGCGGCTCCGACTACAACCACATTGGCTCCCACAACAACCACAGAGGCTCCCACAACAACCACAGCGACTCCCACAACAACTACAGCGACTACCACAACAACTACTGCGGCTCCCACAACAACCGCAGCGCCTCCCACAACAACCACAGCGACTCCAACTACAACCACAGTGTCTCCCACTACAACAGCTCCCATATCAACAACAAATGCTGAGGTAACAACATCCACTGCTGGCCCTACCACAACGGCTCCCACTACAACCACAGCGGCTCCCACTACAACCACAGCGGCTCCCACAACAACTACTGCGGCTCCCACAACAACCGCAGCGCCTCCCACAACAACCACAGTGGCCCCCACTACAACCACAGCGGCTCTCACAACAACCACAGCGGCTCCAACTACAACCACAGTGTCTCCCACTACAACAGCTGCCATATCAACAACAAATGCTGAGGTAACAACATCCACTGCTGGCCCTACCACAACGGCTCCCACTACAACCACAGCGGCTCCCACAACAACCACAGCGGCTCCCACAACAACCACAGCGGCTCCAACTACAACCACAGCGGCTCCGACTACAACCACATTGGCTCCCACAACAACCACAGCGACTCCCACAACAACTACAGCGACTCCCACAACAACTACTGTGGCTCCCACAACAACCGCAGCGCCTCCCACAACAACCACAGCGGCACCAACTACAACCACAGTGTCTCCCACTGCAACAGCTCCCATATCAACAACAAATGCTGAGGTAACAACATCCACTGCTGGCCCTACCACAACGGCTCCCACTACAACCACAGCGGCTCCCACAACAACTACTGCGGCTCCCAAAACAACCGCAGCGCCTCCCACAACAACCACAGTGGCCCCCACTACAACCACAGCGGCTCCAACTACAACCACAGTGTCTCCCACTACAACAGCTGCCATATCAACAACAAATGCTGAGGTAACAACATCCACTGCTGGCCCTACCACAACGGCTCCCACTACAACCACAGCGGCTCCCACTACAACCACAGCGACTCCAACTACAACCACAGTGTCTCCCACTACAACAGCTCCCATATCAACAACAAATGCTGAGGTAACAACATCCACTGCTGGCCCTACCACAACGGCTCCCACTACAACCACAGCGGCTCCCACTACAACTACTGCGGCTCCCACAACAACCGCAGCGCCTCCCACAACAACCACAGTGGCCCCCACTACAACCACAGCGGCTCTCACAACAACCACAGCGGCTCCAACTACAACCACAGTGTCTCCCACTACAACAGCTGCCATATCAACAACAAATGCTGAGGTAACAACATCCACTGCTGGCCCTACCACAACGGCTCCCACAACAACCACAGCGGCTCCCACAACAACCACAGCGGCTCCAACTACAACCACAGCGGCTCCGACTACAACCACATTGGCTCCCACAACAACCACAGCGACTCCCACAACAACTACAGCGACTCCCACAACAACTACTGTGGCTCCCACAACAACCGCAGCGCCTCCCACAACAACCACAGCGGCTCCAACTACAACCACAGTGTCTCCCACTACAACAGCTCCCATATCAACAACAAATGCTGAGGTAACAACATCCACTGCTGGCCCTACCACAACGGCTCCCACTACAACCACAGCGGCTCCCACAACAACTACTGCGGCTCCCAAAACAACCGCAGCGCCTCCCACAACAACCACAGTGGCCCCCACTACAACCACAGCGGCTCCCACAACAACCACAGCGGCTCCAACTACAACCACAGTGTCTCCCACTACAACAGCTGCCATATCAACAACAAATGCTGAGGTAACAACATCCACTGCTGTCCCTACCACAACGGCTCCCACTACAACCACAGCGGCTCCCACTACAACCACAGCGGCTTCGACTACAACCACATTGGCTCCCACAACAACCACAGAGGCTCCCACAACAACCACAGCGACTCCCACAACAACTACAGCGACTACCACAACAACTACTGCGGCTCACACAACAACCGCAGCGCCTCCCACAACAACCACAGCGACTCCAACAACAACCACAGTGTCTCCCACTACAACAGCTCCCATATCAACAACAAATGCTGAGGTAACAACATCCACTGCTGGCCCTACCACAACGGCTCCCACTACAACCACAGCGGCTCCCACTACAACCACAGAGGCTCCCACAACAACTACTGCGGCTCCCACAACAACCGCAGCGCCTCCCACAACAACCACAGTGGCCCCCACTACAACCACAGCGGCTCTCACAACAACCACAGCGGCTACAACTACAACCACAGTGTCTCCCACTACAACAGCTGCCATATCAACAACAAATGCTGAGGTAACAACATCCACTGCTGGCCCTACCACAACGGCTCCCACTACAACCACAGCGGCTCCCACAACAACCACAGCGGCTCCTACTACATCCACAGCGTCTCCCACAACAACCCCAGCTGCTTCCACAACAACCACAGCTGATGTTATAACAACGACATCAGCTCCCACTACGACCACAGCATCTCCCACTACAACCACAGTGGCTACCACTACAACCACAGCTGATCCCACTACAACCACAGCGGCTCCCACTACAACAGCTCCCATATCAACAACAAATGGTGAGGTAACAACATCCACTGCTGGCCCTACCACAACGGCTCCCACTACAACCACAGCGGCTCCCACTACAACCACAGCGGCTCCCACAACAACTACTGCGGCTCCCACAACAACCGCAGAGCCTCCCACAACAACCACAGTGGCCCCCACTACAACCACAGCGGCTCTCACAACAACCACAGCGGCTCCAACTACAACCACAGTGTCTCCCACTACAACAGCTGCCATATCAACAACAAATGCTGAGGTAACAACATCCACTGCTGGCCCTACCACAACGGCTCCCACTACAACCACAGCGGCTCCCACTACAACCACAGCGGCTCCCACTACAACCACAGCGGCTCTCACTACAACCACAGCGGCTCCGACTACAACCACATTGGCTCCCACAACAACCACAGAGGCTCCCACAACAACCACAGCGACTCCCACAACAACTACAGCGACTACCACAACAACTACTGCGGCTCCCACAACAACCGCAGCGCCTCCCACAACAACCACAGCGACTCCAACTACAACCACAGTGTCTCCCACTACAACAGCTCCCATATCAACAACAAATGCTGAGGTAACAACATCCACTGCTGGCCCTACCACAACGGCTCCCACTACAACCACAGCGGCTCCCACTACAACCACAGCGGCTCCCACAACAACTACTGCGGCTCCCACAACAACCGCAGCGCCTCCCACAACAACCACAGTGGCCCCCACTACAACCACAGCGGCTCTCACAACAACCACAGCGGCTCCAACTACAACCACAGTGTCTCCCACTACAACAGCTGCCATATCAACAACAAATGCTGAGGTAACAACATCCACTGCTGGCCCTACCACAACGGCTCCCACTACAACCACAGCGGCTCCCACAACAACCACAGCGGCTCCCACAACAACCACAGCGGCTCCAACTACAACCACAGCGGCTCCGACTACAACCACATTGGCTCCCACAACAACCACAGCGACTCCCACAACAACTACAGCGACTCCCACAACAACTACTGTGGCTCCCACAACAACCGCAGCGCCTCCCACAACAACCACAGCGGCACCAACTACAACCACAGTGTCTCCCACTGCAACAGCTCCCATATCAACAACAAATGCTGAGGTAACAACATCCACTGCTGGCCCTACCACAACGGCTCCCACTACAACCACAGCGGCTCCCACAACAACTACTGCGGCTCCCAAAACAACCGCAGCGCCTCCCACAACAACCACAGTGGCCCCCACTACAACCACAGCGGCTCCAACTACAACCACAGTGTCTCCCACTACAACAGCTGCCATATCAACAACAAATGCTGAGGTAACAACATCCACTGCTGGCCCTACCACAACGGCTCCCACTACAACCACAGCGGCTCCCACTACAACCACAGCGACTCCAACTACAACCACAGTGTCTCCCACTACAACAGCTCTCATATCAACAACAAATGCTGAGGTAACAACATCCACTGCTGGCCCTACCACAACGGCTCCCACTACAACCACAGCGGCTCCCACTACAACTACTGCGGCTCCCACAACAACCGCAGCGCCTCCCACAACAACCACAGTGGCCCCCACTACAACCACAGCGGCTCTCACAACAACCACAGCGGCTCCAACTACAACCACAGTGTCTCCCACTACAACAGCTGCCATATCAACAACAAATGCTGAGGTAACAACATCCACTGCTGGCCCTACCACAACGGCTCCCACAACAACCACAGCGGCTCCCACAACAACCACAGCGGCTCCAACTACAACCACAGCGGCTCCGACTACAACCACATTGGCTCCCACAACAACCACAGCGACTCCCACAACAACTACAGCGACTCCCACAACAACTACTGTGGCTCCCACAACAACCGCAGCGCCTCCCACAACAACCACAGCGGCTCCAACTACAACCACAGTGTCTCCCACTACAACAGCTCCCATATCAACAACAAATGCTGAGGTAACAACATCCACTGCTGGCCCTACCACAACGGCTCCCACTACAACCACAGCGGCTCCCACAACAACTACTGCGGCTCCCAAAACAACCGCAGCGCCTCCCACAACAACCACAGTGGCCCCCACTACAACCACAGCGGCTCCCACAACAACCACAGCGGCTCCAACTACAACCACAGTGTCTCCCACTACAACAGCTGCCATATCAACAACAAATGCTGAGGTAACAACATCCACTGCTGTCCCTACCACAACGGCTCCCACTACAACCACAGCGGCTCCCACTACAACCACAGCGGCTTCGACTACAACCACATTGGCTCCCACAACAACCACAGAGGCTCCCACAACAACCACAGCGACTCCCACAACAACTACAGCGACTACCACAACAACTACTGCGGCTCACACAACAACCGCAGCGCCTCCCACAACAACCACAGCGACTCCAACAACAACCACAGTGTCTCCCACTACAACAGCTCCCATATCAACAACAAATGCTGAGGTAACAACATCCACTGCTGGCCCTACCACAACGGCTCCCACTACAACCACAGCGGCTCCCACTACAACCACAGAGGCTCCCACAACAACTACTGCGGCTCCCACAACAACCGCAGCGCCTCCCACAACAACCACAGTGGCCCCCACTACAACCACAGCGGCTCTCACAACAACCACAGCGGCTACAACTACAACCACAGTGTCTCCCACTACAACAGCTGCCATATCAACAACAAATGCTGAGGTAACAACATCCACTGCTGGCCCTACCACAACGGCTCCCACTACAACCACAGCGGCTCCCACTACAACCACAGCGGCTCCCACAACAACCACAGCGGCTCCCACTACAACCACAGCGGCTCCCACAACAACCACAGCGGCTCCCACTACAACCACAGCGGCTCCGACTACAACCACATTGGCTCCCACAACAACCACAGAGGCTCCCACAACAACCACAGCGACTCCCACAACAACCGCAGCGCCTCCCACAACAACCACAGCGGCTCCCACAACAACCACAGCGGCTCCCACTACAAACACAGCGGCTCCCACTACAACCACAGCGGCTCCCACTATATCCACCGCGGCTCTCACTACAACCACAGCGGCTCCCACTACAACCACAGTGTCTCCCATTACAACCACAGTAGCTACCACTACAACCACAGCGTCTCCCACTACAACCACAGCAGCTCCCACTACAACCACAGCTGATGTTACAACAACCACAGCGGCTCCCACTACAACCACAGTGTCTCCCACTACAACAGCTCCCATATCAACAACAAAAGCTGAGGTGACAACATCCACTGCTGGCCCTACCACAACGGCTCCCACTACAACCACAGCGGCTCCCACAACAACCACAGCGGCTCCTACTACATCCACAGCGTCTCCCACAACAACCCCAGCTGCTTCCACAACAACCACAGCTGATGTTATAACAACGACATCAGCTCCCACTACGACCACAGCATCTCCCACTACAACCACAGTGGCTACCACTACAACCACAGCTGATCCCACTACAACCACAGCGGCTCCCACTACAACAGCTCACATAGGAACAACAAAAGCTGGTGTAACAACATCCACTGCTGGCCCTACAACAACGGCTCCCACAACAACCACAGCTGCTCTCACTGCAACCACAGCAACTCCCACACCAACCACAGCGGCTCCCAGTACAACCACACTGGCTCCCACAAAAACAACAGAGGCTCCCACAACAACCACAGCGACTCCCACAACAACTACTGCGGCTCCCACAACAACCGCAGCGCCTCCCACAACAACCACAGTGGCCCCCACTACAACCACAGCGGCTCCCACAACAACCACAGCGGCTCCAACTACAACCACAGTGTCTCCCACTACAACAGCTGCCATATCAACAACAAATGCTGAGGTAACAACATCCACTGCTGGCCCTACCACAACGGCTCCCACTACAACCACAGCGGCTCCCACAACAACCACAGTGGCTCCCACAACAACCACAGCGGCTCCCACAACAACCACAGCGGCTCCGACTACAACCACATTGGCTCCCACAACAACCACAGAGGCTCCCACAACAACCACAGCGACTCCCACAACAACTACAGCGACTCCCACAACAACTACTGTGGCTCCCACAACAACCGCAGCGCCTCCCACAACAACCACAGCGGCTCCAACTACAACCACAGTGTCTCCCACTACAACAGCTCCCATATCAACAACAAATGCTAAGGTAACAACATCCACTGCTGGCCCTACCACAACGGCTCCCACTACAACCACAGCGGCTCCCACTACAAACACAGCGGCTCCCACAACAACTACTGCGGCTCCCACAACAACCGCAGCGCCTCCCACAACAACCACAGTGGCCCCCACTACAACCACAGCGGCTCCCACAATAACCACAGCGGCTCCAACTACAACCACAGTATCTCCCACTACAACAGCTCCCATATCAACAACAAAAGCTGAGGTGACAGCATCCACTGCTGGCCCTACCACAACGGCTCCCACTACAACCAAAGCGGCTCCCACTACAACCACTGCGGCTCCCACTACAACCACAGTGGCTCCCACAACAACCACAGCGGCTCCCACTACAACCACAGCGTCTCCCACAACAACCCCATCTGCTTCCACAACAACCACAGCTGATGTTATAACAACGACATCAGCTCCCCCTACAACCACAGCATCTCCCACTACAACCACTGCGGCTCCCACTACAACCAATGCGGCTCCCACTACAACCACAGCGGCTCCCACTAAAACCACAGCGGCTCCCACTACAACCACAGCGGCTCCCACTACAACCACTGCGGCTCCCACTACAACCACAGCGGCTCCCACTACAACCACAGCGGCTCCCACTACAACCACAGCGGCTCCCTCTACAACCACAGCTGCTCCCACTACAACCACAGCGGCTCCCACTACAACCACAGCGGCTCCCTCTACAACCACAGCTGCTCCCACTACAACCACTGTGGCTCCCACTACAACCACAGCGGCTCCCTCTACAACCACAGCTGCTCCCACTACAACCACTGTGGCTCCCACTACAACCACAGCGGCTCCCACTACAACCACTGCGGCTCCCACTACAACCACAGCGGCTCCCACTACAACCACAGCGGCTCCCACTACAACCACAGCGGCTCCCTCTACAACCACAGCTGCTCCCACTACAACCACTGTGGCTCCCACTACAACCACAGCGGCTCCCTCTACAACCACAGTTGCTCCCACTACAACCACTGTGGCTCCCACAACAACCACTGCGGCTCCCACTACAACCACAGCGGCTCCCAATACAACCACAGCGGCTCCCACTACAACCACAACGGCTCCCTCTACAACCACAGCTGCTCCCACTACAACCACAGCGGCTCCCACTACAACCACAGCGGCTCCCTCTACAACCACAGCTGCTCCCACTACAACCACTGTGGCTCCCACTACAACCACAGCGGCTCCCTCTACAACCACAGCTGCTCCCACTACAACCACTGTGGCTCCCACTACAACCACAGCGGCTCCCACTACAACCACTGCGGCTCCCACTACAACCACAGCGGCTCCCACTACAACCACAGCGGCTCCCACTACAACCACAGCGGCTCCCTCTACAACCACAGCTGCTCCCACTACAACCACTGTGGCTCCCACTACAACCACAGCGGCTCGCTCTACAACCACAGCTGCTCCCACTACAACCACTGTGGCTCCCACAACAACCACAGCGGCTCCCACAACAACCACAGCTTACCTCACAACAACCACAGAAGCTCCCACAACAACCACAGCGACTCCCACAACAACCACTGTGACTCCCACTACAACCACAGAGGCTTCCACAACAACCACAGAGACTCCCACAACAACTACAGCGGCTCCCACAACAACCACAGCGGCTCCCACTACAACCACAGCGGCTCCCACTACAACCACAGCGGCTCCCACTACAACCACAGCTGATGTTATAACAACGACATCAGCTCCCACTACGACCACAACATCTCCCACTACAACCACTAATTCTCCCACTACAACCACAGCGGCTCCCACTACAACCGCAGCTGCTCCCACTACAACCACAGCGGCTCCCAGTACAACCACAGCTGCTCCCACTACAACCACTGTGGCTTCCACTACAACGACAGCAGCTCCCACTACAACCACAGAGGCTCCCACTACAACCACAGCGGCTCCCACTATATCCACCGCGGCTACCACAACAACCACAGCTTACCTCACAACATCCACAGAAGCTCCCTCAACAACCACAGCGACTCCCACAACAACCACAGTGGCTCCCACAACAACCACAGTGGCTCCCACAACAACCACAGCTTACCCCACAACAACCACAGAGGCTCCCACAACAACCATAGAGGCTCCCACAACAACCACAGCGACTCCCACTACAACAACATTTCCCACAACAACCACAGCGGCTCCCACACCGACCACAGCTTACCCCACAACAACCACAGCGACACCCACAACAACCACAGCGGCTCCCACTACAACCACAGCGGCTCCCATTACAACCAAAGCGGCTCCCACTACAACCACAGCTGATGTTATAACAACGACATCAGCTCCCACTACGACCACAACATCTCCCACTACAACCACTAATTCTCCCACTACAACCACAGCGGCTCCCACTACAACCACAGTGGCTCCCACAACAACCACAGCGGCTCCCACTACAACCACAGCGGCTCCGACTACAACCACATTGGCTCCCACAACAACCACAGAGGCTCCGACTACAACCACATTGGCTCCCACAACAACCACAGAGGCTCCCACAACAACCACAGCGACTCCCACAACAACTACAGCGGCTCCCACAACAACTAGAGCGGCTCCCACAACAATCACAGTGGCTCCCACTACAACCACAGCGGCTCCCATTACAACCACAGCGGCTCCCACTACAACAGCTCCCATATCAACAACAAAAGCTGAGGTGACAGCATCCACTGCTGGCCCTACCACAACGGCTCCCACTACAACCACAGCGGCTCCCACTACAACCACTGCGGCTTCCACTACAACCACAGTGGCTCCCACAACAACCACAGCTGCTCCCACTACAACCACAGCGTCTCCCACAACAACCCCATCTGCTTCCACAACAACCACAGCTGATGTTATAACAACGACATCAGCTCCCACTACGACCACAGCATCTCCCACTACAACCACTGCGGCTCCCACTACAACCACTGCGGCTCCCACTACAACCACAGCGGCTCCCACTACAACCACAACGACTCCCTCAACAACCACAGCGACTCCCACAACAACCACAGCGGCTCCAAATACAACCACGGTGTCTCCCACTACAACAGCTCCCATATCAACAACAAAAGCTGAGGTGACAAAATCCACTGCTGGCCCTACCACAACAGCTCCCACTACAACCACAGCGGCTCCTACTACAACCACTGCGGCTCCCACTACAACCACAGCGTCTCCCACTACAACAGCTGCCATATCAACAACAAAAGCTGAGGTAAGAACTTCCACTGCTGGCCCTACCACAACGGCTCCCACTACAACCACTGCGGCTCCCACTACAACCACAGCGGCTCCCACAACAACCACAGCGGCTCCCACTACAACCACTGCGGCTCCCACTACAACCACAGTGGCTCCCACAACAACCACAGCGGCTCCCACTACAACCACAGCATCTCCCACAACAACCCCATCTGCTTCCACAACAACCACAGCTGATGTTATAACAACGACATCAGCTCCCACTACGACCACAGCATCTCCCACTACAACCACTGCGGCTCCCACTACAACCACAGTGGCTCCCAGTACAACCACAGCGGCTCCCACTACAACCACAGCGGCTCCCACTACAACCACAGCTGCTCCCACTACAACCACAGCGGCTCCCTCGACAACCACAGCTGCTCCCACTACAACCACTGTGGCTCCCACTACAACCACAGCGGCTCCCACAACAACCACAGCTTATCTCACAGCAACCACAGAAGCTCCCAAAACAACCACAGCGACTCCCACAACAACCACTGTGGCTCCCACTACAACCACAGCGGCTCCCACAACAACCACAGCTTACCTCACAGCAACCACAGAAGCTCCCACAACAACCACAGCGACTCCCACAACAACCACAGCGGCTCCCACTACAACCACAGCGGCTCCCACTACAACCACAGCGGCTCCCACTACAACCACAGCTGATGTTATAACAACGACATCAGCTCCCACTACGACCACAGCATCTCACACTACAACCACTGCGGCTCCCACTACAACCAAAGCGGCTCCCACTAAAACCACAGCTGCTCCCACTACAACCACAGCGGCTCCCAGTACAACAACTGAGGCTCCCACTAAAACCACAGCGGCTCCCACTACAACCACAGCGGCTCCCACTACAACCACAGTGGCTCCCACTACAACTACAACGACTCCCTCAACAACCACTGCGACTCCCACTACAACCACAGCTTACCTCACAACACCCACAGAGTCTCCCACAACAACCACAGCGACTCCCACAACACCCACAGCGGCTCCAAATACAACCACGGTGTCTCCCACTACAACAGCTCCCATATCAACAACAAAAGCTGAGGTGACAACATCCACTGCTGGCCCTACCACAACGGCTCCCACTACAACCACTGCGGCTCCCACTACAACCACAGTGTCTCCCACTACAACAGCTCCCATATCAACAACAAAAGCTGAGGTAACAACATCCACTGCTGGCCCTACCACAACGGCTCCTACTACAACCCCAGTGGCTCCCACTACAACCACAGCGGCTCCCACAACAACCACAGTGGCTCCCACTACAACCACAGCGGCTTCGACTACAACCACATTGGCTCCCACAACAACCACAGAGGCTCCCACAACAACTACAGCGACTCCCACAACAACTACAGCGGCTCCCACAACAGCCACAGCGGCTCCCACAACAACCACAGCGACTCCCACAACAACTACAGTGGCTCGCACAACAACCACAGAGGCTCCCACAACAACCACAGCGACTCCCACAACAACCACAGCGGCTCCCACAAAACCCACAGCGGCTCCCACAACGACCACAGCTGCTCCCACTACAACCACAGCGGCTCTCATTACAACCACAGCTGCTCCCACTACAACCACAGTGGCTCCCAGTACAACCACTGAGAATCCCACTACAACCACAGCGGCTCCCACTACAACCACATCTGCTCCCACTACAGCCACTGTGGCTCCCACTACAACCACAACGACTCCCTCAACAACCACTGCGACTCCCACTACAACCACAGCTTACCTCACAACACCAACAGAGGCTCCCAGAACAACCACAGCGACTCCCACAACAACCACAGCGGCTCCAAATACAACCACGGTGTCTCCCACTACAACAGCTGCCATATCAACAACAAAAGCTGAGGTGACAACATCCACTGCTGGCCCTACCACAACGGCTCCCACTACAACCACAGCGGCTCCCACTACAAACACTGCGGCTCCCACTACAACCACAGTGTCTCCCACTACAACAGCTCCCATATCAACAACAAAAGCTGAGTTGACAACATCCACTGCTGGCCCTACCACAGCGGCTCCCACTACAACCACAGCGGCTTCGACTACAACCACATTGGCTCCCACTACAACCACAGCGGCTCCCACTACAACCACAGCTGCTCCCACTACAACCACAGCGGCTCCCAGTACAACCACTGAGAATCCCACTACAACCACAGCGGCTCCCACTACAACCACAGCTGCTCCCACTACAACCACAGCGGCTCCCTTTACAACCACAGCTGCTCCCACTACAACCACTTTGGCTCCCAATACAACCACTTTGGCTCCCACTACAACCACAGCGGCTCCCACAACAACCACAGCTTACCTCACAGCAACCACAGAAGCTACCACAACAACCACAGAGACTCCCACAACAACCACTGCGACTCCCACTACAACCACAGAGGCTCCCGCAACAACCACAGCGGCTCCCACGACAACCACAGCTGATGTTATAACAATGACATCAGCTCCCACTACGACCACAGCATCTCCCACTACAACCACTGCTGCTCCCACTACAACCACAGTGGCTCCCACTACAACCACAGCTGCTCCCACTACAACCACAGCGGCTCACAGTACAACCACTGAGGCTCCCACTACAACCACAGCTGCTCCTACTACAACCACAGCTGCTCCCACTACAACCACAGTGGCTCCCACTACAACCACAACGACTCCCTCAACAACCACTGCGACTCCCACTACAACCACAGCTTACCTCACAACACCCACAGATGCTCCCACAACAACCACAGCGGCTCCCACAACAACCACAGCGGCTCCAAATACAACCACGGTGTCTCCCACTACAACAGCTCCCATCTCAACAACAAAAGCTGAGTTGACAACATCCACTGCTGGCCCTACCACAACGGCTCCCACTACAACCACAGCGGCTCCCACTACAACCACTGCGGCTCCCACTACAACCACAGTGGCTCCCACAACAACCACAGCGGCTCCCACTACAACCACAGTGTCTCCCACAACAACCCCATCTGCTTCCAAAACAACCACAGCTGATGTTATAACAATGACATCAGCTCCCACTACGACCACAGCATCTCCCACTACAACCACTGCGGCTCCCACTACAACCACAGCGGCTCCCACAACAACCACAGCGGCTCCCACTACAACCACAGCGGCTCCCACTACAACCACAGCTGCTCCAACTACAACCACAGCGGCTCCCTCTACAACCACAGCTGCTCCCACTACAACCCCTGTGGCTCCCACTACAACCACAGCGGCTCCCACAACAACCACAGCTTACCTCACAGCAACCACAGAAGCTCCCACAACAACCACAGAGGCTCCCACAACAACCACAGAGACTCCCACAACAACCTCTGCGACTCCCACTACAACCACAGAGGCTCCCACAACAACCACAGCGGCTCCCACTACAACCACAGCTGATGTTATGACAATGACATCAGCTCCCACTACGACCACAGCATCTCCCACTACAACCACTGCTGCTCCCACTACAACCACAGCGGCTCCCACTACAACCACAGCTGCTCCCACTACAACCACAGCGGCTCCCAGTACAACCACTGAGGCTCCCACTACAACCACAGCGGCTCCCAGTACAACCACTGAGGCTCCCACTACAACCACAGCGGCTCCCACTACAACCACAGCTGCTCCCACTACAACCACAGTGGCTCCCACTACAACCACAATGAGTCTCTCAACAACCACTGCAACTCCCACTACAACCACAGCTTACCTCACAACACCCACAGAGGCTCCCACAACAACCACAGCGGCTCCAACAACAACCACAGCAGCTCCCACTACAACCACAGCTGCTCCCAGTACAACCACTGAGGCTCCCAGTACAACCACTGAGGCTCCCACTACAACCACAGCGGCTCCCACTACAACCACAGCTGCTCCCACTACAACCTCAGCGGCTCCCACTACAACCACAGCGGCTCCCACTATATCCACCGCGGCTCCCACAACAACCACAGCTTACCTCACAACAACCACAGAAGCTCCCACAACAACTACAGCGACTACCACAACAACCACAGAGGCTCCCACTACAGCCACAGTGGCTCCCACTACAACCACAAGGACTCCCTCAACAACCACTGCGACTCCCACCACAACCACAGCTTACCTCACAACACCCACAGAGGCTCCCACAACAGCCACAGCGACTCCCACAACAACCACAGCGGCTCCAAATACAACCACAGTGTCTCCCACTACAACAGCTCCCATATCAACAACAAAAGCTGAGGTGACAACATCCACTGCTGGCCCTACCACAACGGTTCCCACTACAACCACAGCGGCTCCCACAACAACCACTGCGGCTCCCACTACAACCACAGTGTATCCCACTACAACAGCTCCCATATCAACAACAAAAGCTGAGGTGACAACATCCACTGCTGGCCCTACCACAACGGCTCCCACTACAACCACAGCGGCTCCCACTACAACCACTGCGGCTCCCACTACAACCACAGTGGCTCCCACAACAACCACAGCGGCTCCCACTACAACCACAGCGTCTCCCACAACAACCCCATCTGCTTCCACAACAACCACAGCTGATGTTATAACAACGACATCAGCTCCCACTACAACCACAGCATCTCCCACTACAACCACTGCGGCTCCCACTACAACCACAGTGGCTCCCACAACAACCACAGCGGCTCCAAATACAACCACGGTGTCTCCCACTACAACAGCTCCCATATCAACAACAAAAGCTTTGGTGACAACATCCACTGCTGGCCCTACCACAACGGCTCCCACTACAACCACAGCGGCTCCCACTACAACCACTGCGGCTCCCACTACAACCACAGTGTCTCCCACTTCAACAGCTACCATATCAACAACAAAAGCTGAGGTAAAAACATCCACTGCTGGCCCTATCACAACGGCTCCCACTACAACCACAGCGGCTCCCACTACAACCACAGCGGCTCCCAGTACAACCACTGAGGCTCCCACTACAACCACAGCGGCTCCCACTATATCCACTGCGGCTCCCACAACAACCACAGCTTACCTCACAACAACCACAGAAGCTCCCACAACAACCACAGCGACTCCCACAACAACCACAACGGCTCCCACAACAACCATAGAGGCTCAAACAACAACCACAGCGACACCCACAACAACCACAGCGGCTCCCACAACAACTACAGCTGATGTTACAACAACCACTGCGGCAACAACAACAACCAAAGCGGATCCCACTACAACCACAGCGGCTCCCACTACAACCACTGCGGCTCCCACTACAACCACAGCGACTCCCATTACAACCACAGTAGCTACCACTACAACCACAGTGGCTCCCACAACAACCACAGCTTACCCCACAACAACCACAGAGGCTCACACTACAACCACAGTGGCTCCCACTACAACCACAACGACTCCCACAACAACAACATTTCCCACAACAACCACAGCGGCTCCCACTACAACCACAGTGGCTCCCACAACAACCACTGCGGCTCCCACTACAACCACTGCTGCTCCCACAACACCCACAGATGCTCCCACAACAACCACAGCGGCTCCCACAACAACCACAGCGGCTCCAAATACAACCACGGTGTCTCCCACTACAAAAGCTCCCATATCAACAACAAAAGCTGAGTTGACAACATCCACTGCTGGCCCTAACACAACGGCTCCCACTACAACCACAGCGGCTCCCACTACAACAACTGCCGCTCCCACTACAACCACAGTGGCTCCCACAACAACCACAGCGGCTCCAACTACAACCACAGCGTCTCCCACAACAACCCCATCTGCTTCCAAAACAACCACAGCTGATGTTATAACAATGACATCAGCTCCCACTACGACCACAGCATCTCCCACTACAACCACTGCGGCTCCCACTACAACCACAGCGGCTCCCACTACAACCACAGCGGCTCCCACTACAACCACAGCGGCTCCCACTACAACCACAGCTGCTCCCACTACAACCACAGCGGCTCCCTCTACAACCACAGCTGCTCCCACTACAACCACTGTGGCTCCCACTACAACCACAGCTGCTCCCACAACAACCACAGCTTACCTCACAGCAACCACAGAAGATCCCACAACAACCACAGAGACTCCCACAACAACCACTGCGACTCCCTCTACAACCACAGAGGCTCCCACAACAACCACAGCGGCTCCCACTACAACCACAGCTGATGTTATGACAACGACATCAGCTCCCACTACGACCACAGCATCTCCCACTACAACCACTGCTGCTCCCACTACAACCACAGCGGCTCCCACTACAACCACAGCTGCTCCCACTACAACCACAGCGGCTCCCAGTACAACCACTGAGGCTCCCACTACAACCACAGCGGCTCCCACTACAACCACAGCTGCTCCCACTACAACCACAGTGGCTCCCACTACAACCACAACGACTCTCTCAACAACCACTGCGACTCCCACTACAACCACAGCTTACCTCACAACACCCACAGAGGCTCCCACTACAACCACAGCGGCTCCCACAACAACCACAGCAGCTCCCACTACAACCACAGCTGCTCCCACTACAACCACAGCGGCTCCCACTACAACCACTGAGGCTCCCACTACAACCACAGCGGCTCCCACTACAACCACAGCTGCTCCCACTACAACCACAGTGGCTCCCACTACAACCACAACGACTCTCTCAACAACCACTGCGACTCCCACTACAACCACAGCTTACCTCACAAAACCCACAGAGGCTCCCACAACAACCACAGCGTTTCCCACAACAACCACAGCTGCTCCCACTACAACCACAGCTGCTCCCAGTACAACCACTGAGGCTCCCAGTACAACCACTGAGGCTCCCACTACAACCACTGCTGCTCCCACAACACCCACAGATGCTCCCACAACAACCACAGCGGCTCCCACAACAACCACAGCGGCTCCAAATACAACCACGGTGTCTCCCACTACAACAGCTCCCATATCAACAACAAAAGCTGAGTTGACAACATCCACTGCTGGCCCTACCACAACGGCTCCCACTACAACCACAGCGGCTCCCACTACAACAACTGCCGCTCCCACTACAACTACAGTGGCTCCCACAACAACCACAGCGGCTCCAACTACAACCACAGCGTCTCCCACAACAACCCCATCTGCTTCCAAAACAACCACAGCTGATGTTATAACAATGACATCAGCTCCCACTACGACCACAGCATCTCCCACTACAACCACTGCGGCTCCCACTACAACCACAGCGGCTCCCACTACAACCACAGCTTACCTCACAACACCCACAGAGGCTCCCACTACAACCACAGCGGCTCCCACAACAACCACAGCAGCTCCCACTACAACCACAGCTGCTCCCACTACAACCACAGCGGCTCCCAGTACAACCACTGAGGCTCCCACTACAACCACAGCGGCTCCCACTACAACCACAGCTGCTCCCACTACAACCACAGTGGCTCCCACTACAACCACTACGACTCTCTCAGCAACCACTGCGACTCCCACTACAACCACAGCTTACCTCACAAAACCCACAGAGGCTCCCACAACAACCACAGCGGCTCCCACAACAACCACAGCAGCTCCCACTACAACCACAGCTGCTCCCAGTACAACCACTGAGGCTCCCAGTACAACCACTGAGGCTCCCACTACAACCACTGCTGCTCCCACAACACCCACAGATGCTCCCACAACAACCACAGCGGCTCCCACAACAACCACAGCGGCTCCAAATACAACCACGGTGTCTCCCACTACAACAGCTCCCATATCAACAACAAAAGCTGAGTTGACAACATCCACTGCTGGCCCTAACACAACGGCTCCCACTACAACCACAGCGGCTCCCACTACAACAACTGCCGCTCCCACTACAACCACAGTGGCTCCCACAACAACCACAGCGGCTCCAACTACAACCACAGCGTCTCCCACAACAACCCCATCTGCTTCCAAAACAACCACAGCTGATGTTATAACAATGACATCAGCTCCCACTACGACCACAGCATCTCCCACTACAACCACTGCGGCTCCCACTACAACCACAGCGGCTCCCACTACAACCACAGCGGCTCCCACTACAACCACAGCGGCTCCCACTACAACCACAGCTGCTCCCACTACAACCACAGCGGCTCCCTCTACAACCACAGCTGCTCCCACTACAACCACTGTGGCTCCCACTACAACCACAGCTGCTCCCACAACAACCACAGCTTACCTCACAGCAACCACAGAAGATCCCACAACAACCACAGAGACTCCCACAACAACCACTGCGACTCCCTCTACAACCACAGAGGCTCCCACAACAACCACAGCGGCTCCCACTACAACCACAGCTGATGTTATGACAACGACATCAGCTCCCACTACGACCACAGCATCTCCCACTACAACCACTGCTGCTCCCACTACAACCACAGCGGCTCCCACTACAACCACAGCTGCTCCCACTACAACCACAGCGGCTCCCAGTACAACCACTGAGGCTCCCACTACAACCACAGCGGCTCCCACTACAACCACAGCTGCTCCCACTACAACCACAGTGGCTCCCACTACAACCACAACGACTCTCTCAACAACCACTGCGACTCCCACTACAACCACAGCTTACCTCACAACACCAACAGAGGCTCCCACTACAACCACAGCGGCTCCCACAACAACCACAGCAGCTCCCACTACAACCACAGCTGCTCCCACTACAACCACAGCGGCTCCCACTACAACCACTGAGGCTCCCACTACAACCACAGCGGCTCCCACTACAACCACAGCTGCTCCCACTACAACCACAGTGGCTCCCACTACAACCACAACGACTCTCTCAACAACCACTGCGACTCCCACTACAACCACAGCTTACCTCACAAAACCCACAGAGGCTCCCACAACAACCACAGCGTTTCCCACAACAACCACAGCTGCTCCCACTACAACCACAGCTGCTCCCAGTACAACCACTGAGGCTCCCAGTACAACCACTGAGGCTCCCACTACAACCACTGCTGCTCCCACAACACCCACAGATGCTCCCACAACAACCACAGCGGCTCCCACAACAACCACAGCGGCTCCAAATACAACCACGGTGTCTCCCACTACAACAGCTCCCATATCAACAACAAAAGCTGAGTTGACAACATCCACTGCTGGCCCTACCACAACGGCTCCCACTACAACCACAGCGGCTCCCACTACAACAACTGCCGCTCCCACTACAACTACAGTGGCTCCCACAACAACCACAGCGGCTCCAACTACAACCACAGCGTCTCCCACAACAACCCCATCTGCTTCCAAAACAACCACAGCTGATGTTATAACAATGACATCAGCTCCCACTACGACCACAGCATCTCCCACTACAACCACTGCGGCTCCCACTACAACCACAGCGGCTCCCACTACAACCACAGCTTACCTCACAACACCCACAGAGGCTCCCACTAAAACCACAGCGGCTCCCACAACAACCACAGCAGCTCCCACTACAACCACAGCTGCTCCCACTACAACCACAGCGGCTCCCAGTACAACCACTGAGGCTCCCACTACAACCACAGCGGCTCCCACTACAACCACAGCTGCTCCCACTACAACCACAGTGGCTCCCACTACAACCACTACGACTCTCTCAGCAACCACTGCGACTCCCACTACAACCACAGCTTACCTCACAAAACCCACAGAGGCTCCCACAACAACCACAGCGGCTCCCACAACAACCACAGCAGCTCCCACTACAACCAC
The DNA here is from genome assembly GCF_013265735.2 of Oncorhynchus mykiss. NCBI lineage: Eukaryota > Metazoa > Chordata > Actinopteri > Salmoniformes > Salmonidae > Oncorhynchus > Oncorhynchus mykiss. The sequence goes on along the minus strand of NC_048583.1, from coordinate 19,387,765 downwards.
AGCTGCTCCCAGTACAACCACTGAGGCTCCCAGTACAACCACTGAGGCTCCCACTACAACCACTGCTGCTCCCACAACACCCACAGATGCTCCCACAACAACCACAGCGGCTCCCACAACAACCACAGCGGCTCCAAATACAACCACGGTGTCTCCCACTACAACAGCTCCCATATCAACAACAAAAGCTGAGTTGACAACATCCACTGCTGGCCCTACCACAACGGCTCCCACTACAACCACAGCGGCTCCCACTACAACAACTGCCGCTCCCACTACAACCACAGTGGCTCCCACAACAACCACAGCGGCTCCAACTACAACCACAGCGTCTCCCACAACAACCCCATCTGCTTCCAAAACAACCACAGCTGATGTTATAACAATGACATCAGCTCCCACTACAACCACAGCATCTCCCACTACAACCACTGCGGCTCCCACTACAACCACAGCGGCTCCCACTACAACCACAGCGGCTCCCACTACAACCACAGCGGCTCACACTACAACCACAGCTGCTCCCACTACAACCACAGCGGCTCCCTCTACAACCACAGCTGCTCCCACTACAACCACTGTGGCTCCCACTACAACCACAGCTGCTCCCACAACAACCACAGCTTACCTCACATCAACCACAGAAGCTCCCACAACAACCACAGAGACTCACACAACAACCACTGCGACTCCCACTACAACCACAGAGGCTCCCACAACAACCACAGCGGCTCCCACTACAACCACAGCTGATGTTATGACAACGACATCAGCTCCCACTACGACCACAGCATCTCCCACTACAACCACTGCTGCTCCCACTACAACCACAGCGGCTCCCACTACAACCACAGCTGCTCCCACTACAACCACAGCGGCTCCCAGTACAACCACTGAGGCTCCCACAACAACCACAGCGGCTCCCACTACAACCACAGCTGCTCCCACTACAACCACAGTGGCTCCCACTACAACCACAACGACTCTCTCAACAACCACAGCGACTCCCACTACAACCACAGCTTACCTCACAACACCCACAGAGGCTCCCACTACAACCACAGCGGCTCCCACAGCAACCACAGCAGCTCCCACTACAACCACAGCTGCTCCCACTACAACCACAGCGGCTCCCAGTACAACCTCTGAGGCTCCCACTACAACCACAGCGGCTCCCACTACAACCACAGCTGCTCCCACTACAACCACAGTGGCTCCCACTACAACCACAACGACTCTCTCAACAACCACTGCGACTCCCACTACAACCACAGCTTACCTCACAAAACCCACAGAGGCTCCCACAACAACCACAGCGGCTCCCACAACAACCACAGCAGCTCCCACTACAACCACAGCTGCTCCCAGTACAACCACTGAGGCTCCCAGTACAACCACTGAGGCTCCCACTACAACCACTGCTGCTCCCACAACACCCACAGATGCTCCCACAACAACCACAGCGGCTCCCACAACAACCACAGCGGCTCCAAATACAACCACGGTGTCTCCCACTACAACAGCTCCCATATCAACAACAAAAGCTGAGTTGACAACATCCACTGCTGGCCCTACCACAACGGCTCCCACTACAACCACAGCGGCTCCCACTACAACAACTGCCGCTCCCACTACAACCACAGTGGCTCCCACAACAACCACAGCGGCTCCAACTACAACCACAGCGTCTCCCACAACAACCCCATCTGCTTCCAAAACAACCACAGCTGATGTTATAACAATGACATCAGCTCCCACTACGACCACAGCATCTCCCACTACAACCACTGCGGCTCCCACTACAACCACAGCGGCTCCCACTACAACCACAGCGGCTCCCACTACAACCACAGCGGCTCCCACTACAACCACAGCGGCTCCCTCTACAACCACAGCTGCTCCCACTACAACCACAGTGGCTCCCACTACAACCACAGCTGCTCCCACAACAACCACAGCTTACCTCACAGCAACCACAGAAGCTCCCACAACAACCACAGAGACTCCCACAACAACCACTGCGACTCCCACTACAACCACAGAGGCTCCCACAACAACCACAGCGGCTCCCACTACAACCACAGCTGATGTTATGACAACGACATCAGCTCCCACTACGACCACAGCATCTCCCACTACAACCACTGCTGCTCACACTACAACCACAGCGGCTCCCACTACAACCACAGCTGCTCCCACTACAACCACAGCGGCTCCCAGTACAACCACTGAGGCTCCCACTACAGCCACAGCGGCTCCCACTACAACCACAGCTGCTCCCACTACAACCACAGTGGCTCCCACTACAACCACAACGACTCTCTCAACAACCACTGCGACTCCCACTACAACCACAGCTTACCTCACAACACCCACAGAGGCTCCCACAACAACCACAGCGGCTCCCACAACAACCACAGCAGCTCCCACTACAACCACAGCTGCTCCCAGTACAACCACTGAGGCTCCCACTACAACCACAGCGGCTCCCACTACAACCACAGCGGCTCCCACTACAACCACAGCTGCTCCCACTACAACCACAGTGGCTCCCACTACAACCACAGCTGCTCCCACAACAACCACAGCTTACCTCACAGCAACCACAGAAGCTCCCACAACAACCACAGCGACTCCCACAACAAGCACTGCGACTCCCACTACAACCACAGAGGCTCCCACAACAACCACAGCGGCTCCCACTACAACCACAGCTGATGTTATGACAACGACATCAGCTCCCACTACGACCACAGCATCTCCCACTACAACCACTGCTGCTCCCACTACAACCACAGCGGCTCCCACTACAACCACAGCTGCTCCCACTACAACCACAGCGGCTCCCAGTACAACCACTGAGGCTCCCACTACAGCCACAGCGGCTCCCACTACAACCACAGCTGCTCCCACTACAACCACAGTGGCTCCCACTACAACCACAACGACTCTCTCAACAACCACTGCGACTCCCACTACAACCACAGCTTACCTCACAACACCCACAGAGGCTCCCACAACAACCACAGCGGCTCCCACAACAACCACAGCAGCTCCCACTACAACCACAGCTGCTCCCAGTACAACCACTGAGGCTCCCAGTACAACCACTGAGGCTCCCACTACAACCACAGCGGCCCCCACTACAACCACAGCTGCTCCCACTACAACCACAGCGGCTCCCACTACAACCACAGCGGCTCCCACTATATCCACCGCGGCTCCCACAACAACCACAGCTTACCTCACAACAACCACAGAAGCTCCCACAACAAGCAGAGCGACTCCCACAACAACCACAGAGGCTCCCACTACAACCACAGTGGCTCCCACTACAACCACAAGGACTCCCTCAACAACCACTGCGACTCCCACTACAACCACAGCTTACCTCACAACACCCACAGAGGCTCCCACAACAGCCACAGCGACTCCCACAACAACCACAGCGGCTCCAAATACAACCACAGTGTCTCCCACTACAACAGCTCCCATATCAACAACAAAAGCTGAGGTGACAACATTCACTGCTGGCCCTACCACAACGGTTCCCACTACAACCACTGCGGCTCCCACTACAACCGCAGTGTATCGCACTACAACAGCTCCCATATCAACAACAAAAGCTGAGGTGACAACATCCACTGCTGGCCCTACCACAACGGCTCCCACTACAACCACAGCAGCTCCCACTACAACCACTGCGGCTCCCACTACAACCACAGTGGCTCCCACAACAACCACTTCGGCTCCCACTACAACCACAGCGTCTCCCACAACAACCCCATCTGCTTCCACAACAACCACAGCTGATGTTATAACAACGACATCAGCTCCCACTACGACCACAGCATCTCCCACTACAACCACTGCGGCTCCCACTACAACCACAGTGGCTCCCACATCAACCACAGCGGCTCCAAATACAACCACGGTGTCTCCCACTACAACAGCTCCCATATCAACAACAAAAGCTTTGGTGACAACATCCACTGCTGGCCCTACCACAACGGCTCCCACTACAACCACAGCGGCTCCTACTACAACCACTGCGGCTCCCACAACAACCACAGTGTCTCCCACTTCAACAGCTACCATATCAACAACAAAAGCTGAGGTAACAACATCCACTGCTGGCCCTATCACAACGGCTCCCACTACAACCACAGCGGCTCCCACTACAACCACAGCTGCTCCCACTACAACCACAGCGGCTCCCACCACAACCACAGCGGCTCCCACTACAACCACAGCTGCTCCCACTACAACCACAGCGGCTCCCACCACAACCACAGCGGCTCCCACTATATCCACTGCGGCTCCCAAAACAACCACAGCTTACCTCACAACAACCACAGAAGCTCCCACAACAACCACAGCGACTCCCACAACAACCACAGCGGCTCCCACAACAACCACAGCGGCTCCAAATACAACCACGGTGTCTCCCACTACAACCACAGCTGCTCCCACAACAACCACAGCTTACCTCACAGCAACCACAGAAGCTCCCACAACAACCACAGAGACTCCCACAACAACCACTGCGACTCCCACTACAACCACAGAGGCTCCCACAACAACCACAGCGGCTCCCACTACAACCACAGCTGATGTTATGACAACGACATCAGCTCCCAATACGACCACAGCATCTCCCACTACAACCACTGCTGCTCCCACTACAACCACAGCGGCTCCCACTACAACCACTGCGGCTCCCACTACAACCACAGTGTCTCCCACTACAACAGCTCCCATATCAACAACAAAAGCTGAGGTGACAACATCCACTGCTGGCCCTACCACAACGGCTCCCACTACAACCACAGCGGCTCCCACTACAACCACTGCGACTCCCACTACAACCACAGTGGCTCCCACAACAACCACAGCAGCTCCCACTACAACCACAGTGGCTCCCACAACAACCACTGCGGCTCCCACTACAACCACAGTGGCTCCCACAACAACCACAGCGTCTCCCACAACAACCCCATCTGCTTCCACAACAACCACAGCTGATGTTATAACAACGACATCAGATCCCACTAAGACCACAGCATCTCCCACTACAACCACTGCGGCTCCCACTACAACCACAGCGGCTCCCACTACAACCACAGCTGCTCCCACTACAACCACAGCGGCTCCCAGTACAACCACTGAGGCTCCCACTACAACCACAGCGGCTCCCACTACAACCACAGTGGCTCCCACAACAACCACAGTGGCTCCCACTACAACCACAGCGTCTCCCACAACAACCCCATCTGCTTCCACAACAACCACAGCTGATGTTATAACAACGACATCAGATCCAGCTATGACCACAGCATCTCCCAGTACAACCACTGCGGCTCCCACTACAACCACAGCGTCTCCCACTACAACCACAGCTGCTCCCACTACAACCACAGCGGCTCCCAGTACAACCACTGAGGCTCCCACAACAACCCCATCTGCTTCCACAACAACCACAGCTGATGTTATAACAACGACATCAGCTCCCACTACGACCACAGCATCTCCCACTACAACCACTGCGGCTCCCACTACAACCACAGTGGCTCCCACATCAACCACAGCGGCTCCAAATACAACCACGGTGTCTCCCACTACAACAGCTCCCATATCAACAACAAAAGCTTTGGTGACAACATCCACTGCTGGCCCTACCACAACGGCTCCCACTACAACCACAGCGGCTCCTACTACAACCACTGCGGCTCCCACAACAACCACAGTGTCTCCCACTTCAACAGCTCCCATATCAACAACAAAAGCTGAGGTGACAACATCCACTGCTGGCCCTACCACAACGGCTCCCACTACAACCACAGCGGCTCCCACTACAACCACTGCGACTCCCACTACAACCACAGTGGCTCCCACAACAACCACAGCAGCTCCCACAACAACCACAGTGGCTCCCACAACAACCACTGCGGCTCCCACTACAACCACAGTGGCTCCCACAACAACCACAGCGTCTCCCACAACAACCATAGAGGCTCAAACAACAACCACAGCGACACCCACAACAACCACAGCGGCTCCCACAACAACCACAGCGGCTCTCATTACAACCACTACGGCTCCCACTACAACCACAGCGACTCCCATTACAACCACAGTAGCTACAACTACAACCACAGTGGCTCCCACAACAACCACAGTGGCTCCCACAACAACCACAGCTTACCCCACAACAACCACAGAGGCTCCCACTACAACCACAGTGGCTCCCACTACAACCACAACGACTCCCTCAACAACCACTGCGACTCCCACTACAACCACATATTACCTCACAACACCCACAGAGGCTCCCACAACAACCACAGAGTCTCCCACAACAACCCCATCTGCTTCCACAACAACCACAGCTGATGTTATAACAACGACATCAGCTCCCACTACGACCCCAGCATCTCCCACTACAACCACTGCGGCTCCCACTACAACCACAGTGGCTCCCACTACAACCACAGCGGCTCCCACTACAACCACAGCGGCTCCCACAACAACCACAGCTGCTCCAACTACAACCACAGCGGCTCCCACTACAACCACAACGACTCCCTCAACAACCACTGCGACTCCCACTACAACCACAGCTTACCTCACAGCAACCACAGAGGCTTCCACAACAACCACAGCGACTCCCACAACAACCACTGCGACTCACACTACAACCACAGAGGCTCCCACAACAACCACAGCGACTCCCACAACAACTACAGCGGCTCCCACAACAACCACAGCGGCTCCCACTACAACCACAGCGGCTCCCACTACAACCACAGCGGCTCCCACTACAACCACAGCTGATGTTATAACAACGACATCAGCTCCCACTACGACCACAGCATCTCCCACTACAACCACTGCGGCTCCCACTACAACCACAGCAGCTCCCACTACAACCACAGCAGCGCCCACTACAACCACAGCGGCTCCCAGTACAACCACTGAGGCTCCCACTACAACCACAGCGGCTCCCACTACAACCACAGCTGCTCCCACTACAACCACTGCGACTCCCACTACAACCACAGCTGATGTTATAACAATGACATCAGCTCCCACTACAACCACAGCGGCCACAGCATCGCTCTGGACCACAGCATCTCCCACTACAACCACTGCGGCTCCCACTACAACCGCAGCGGCTCCCACTACAACCACAGCGGCTCCCAGTACAACCACAGCGACTCCCACAACAACCACAGCGGCTCCAAATACAACCACAGTGTCTCCAACTACAACAGCTCCCATATCAACAACAAAAGCTGAGGTGACAACATCCACTGCTGGTCCTACCACAACGGCTCCCACTACAACCACAGCGGCTCTCACTACAACCACTGTGGCTCCCACTACAACCACAGTGCCTCCCACTACAACAGCTCCCATATTAACAACAAAAGCTGAGGTGACAACATCCACTGCTGGCCCTACCACAACGGCTCCCACTACAACCACAGCGGCTCCCACTACAACCACTGCGGCTCCCACAACAACTACAGTGGCTCCCACAACAACCACACCGGCTCCCACTACAACCACAGTGGCTCCCACAACAACCACTGCGGCTCCAACTACAACCACAGTGGCTCCCACAACAACCACAGTGGCTCCCACTACAACCACAGCGTCTCCCACAACAACCCCATCTGCTTCCACAACAACCACAGCTGATGTTATAACAACGACATCAGATCCCACTATGACCACAGCATCTCCCAGTAAAACCACTGAGGCTCCCACTACAACCACTGCGGCTCCCACTACTACCACAGCTGCTCCCACTACAACCACAGTGGCTCCCACTACAACCACAACGACTCCCTCAACAACCACTGCTACTCCCACTACAACCACAGCTGATATTATAACAACGACATCAGCTCCCACTACGACCACAGAATCTCCCACTACAACCACTGCGGCTCCCACTACAACCACAGCGGCTCCCACTACAACCACAGCTGCTCCCACTACAACCACAGCGGCTCCCAGTACAACCACAGAGGCTCCCACTACAACCACAGCGGCTCCCACTACAACCACAGAATCTCCCACTACAACCACTGCGGCTCCCACTACAACCACAGCGGCTCCCACTACAACCACAGCTGCTCCCACAACAACCACAGCGGCTCCCAGTACAACCACTGAGGCTCCCACTATATCCACCGCGGCTCCCACAACAACCACAGCTTACCTCACAACAACCACAGAAGCTCCCACAACAACCACAGCGACTCCCACAACAACCACAGCGGCTCCCACAACAACCATAGAGGCTCAAACAACAACCACAGCGACACCCACAACAACCACAGCGGCTCCCACAACAACCACAGCGGCTCTCATTACAACCACTACGGCTCCCACTACAACCACAGCGACTCCCATTACAACCACAGTAGCTACAACTACAACCACAGTGGCTCCCACAACAACCACAGTGGCTCCCACAACAATCACAGCTTACCCCACAACAACCACAGAGGCTCCCACTACAACCACAGTGGCTCCCATTACAACCACAACGACTCCCTCAACAACCACTGCGACTCCCACTACAACCACATATTACCTCACAACACCCACAGAGGCTCCCACAACAACCACAGCGACTCCCACAACAACCACAGCGGCTCCAAATACAACCACAGTGTCTCCCACTACAACAGCTTCCATATCAACAACAAAAGCTGAGGTGACAACATCCACTGCTGGCCCTACCACAACGGCTCCAACTACAACCACAGCGGCTCCCACTACAACCACTGCGGCTCCCACTACAACCACAGTGGCTCCCACAACAACCACAGCGGCTCCCACTACAACCACAGCGTCTCCCACAACAACCCCATCTGCTTCCACAACAACCACAGCTGATGTTATAACAACGACATCAGCTCCCACTACGACCACAGCATCTCCAACTACAACCACTGAGGCTCCCACTACAACCACAGTGGCTCCCACTACAACCACAGCTGCTCCCACTACAACCACAGTGGCTCCCACTACAACCACAACGACTCCCTCAACAACCACTGCTACTCCCACTACAACCACAGCTGATGTTATAACAACGACATCAGCTCCCACTACGACCACAGAATCTCCCAATACAACCACTGCGGCTCCCACTACAACCACTGAGGCTCCCACTACAACCACAGCGGCTCCCACTACAACCACAGCTGCTCCCACTACAACCACAACGACTCCCGCAACAACCACTGCGACTCCCACTACAACCACAGCTTACCTCACAACACCCACAGAGGCTCCCACAACAACCACAGCGGCTCCAAATACAACCACAGTGTCTCCCACTACAACAGCTCCCATATCAACAACAAAAGCTGAGGTGACAACATCCACTGCTGGCACTACCACAACGGCTCCCACTACAACCACAGCGGCTCCAACTACAACCACTGCGACTCCCACTACAACCACAGTGGCTCCCACAACAACCACAGCAGCTCCCACAACAACCACAGCGGCTCCCACAACAACCACTGCGGCTCCCACTACAACCACAGTGGCTCCCATTACAACCACAGCTTACCTCACAGCATCCACAGAAGCTCCCACAACAACCACAGCGACTCCCACAACAACCACTGCGACTCCCACTACAACAACAGAGGCTCCCACAACAACCACAGAGACTCCCACAACAACTACAGCGGCTCCCACAACAACCACAGCGGCTCCCACTTCAACCACAGCGGCTCCCACTACAACCACAGTGGCTCCCACTACAACCACAGCGGCTCCCACTATATCCACCGCGGCTCCCACAACAACCACAGCAAACCTCACAACAACCACAGAAGCTCCCACAACAACCACAGCGACTCCCACAACAACCACAGCGGCTCCCACAACAACCATAGAGGCTCAAACAACAACCACAGCGACACCCACAACAACCACAGCGGCTCCCACAACAACTACAGCTGATGTTACAACAACCACTGCTGCAACCACAACAACCACAGCGGCTCCCACTACAACCACAGCGGCTCTCATTACAACCACTATGGCTCCCACTACAACCACAGCGACTCCCATTACAACCACAGTAGCTACCACTACAACCACAGTGGCTCCCACAACAACCACAGTGGCTCCCACAACAACCACAGCTTACCCCACAACAACCACAGAGGCTCCCACTACAACCACAGTGGCTCCCATTACAACCACAACGACTCCCTCAACAACCACTGCGACTCCCACTACAACCACATATTACCTCACAACACCCACAGAGGCTCCCACAACAACCACAGCGACTCCCACAACAACCACAGCGGCTCCAAATACAACCACAGTGTCTCCCACTACAACAGCTTCCATATCAACAACAAAAGCTGAGGTGACAACATCCACTGCTGGCCCTACCACAACGGCTCCAACTACAACCACAGCGGCTCCCACTACAACCACTGCGGCTCCCACTACAACCACAGTGGCTCCCACAACAACCACAGCGGCTCCCACTACAACCACAGCGTCTCCCACAACAACCCCATCTGCTTCCACAACAACCACAGCTGATGTTATAACAACGACATCAGCTCCCACTACGACCACAGCATCTCCAACTACAACCACTGAGTCTCCCACTACAACCACAGCGGCTCCCACTACAACCACAGCTGCTCCCACTACAACCACAGTGGCTCCCACTACAACCACAACGACTCCCTCATCAACCACTGCTACTCCCACTACAACCACAGCTGATGTTATAACAACGACATCAGCTCCCACTACGACCACAGAATCTCCCACTACAACCACTGCGGCTCCCACTACAACCACAGCGGCTCCCCCTACAACCACAGCTGCTCCCACTACAACCACAGCGGCTCCCAGTACAACCACTGAGGCTCCCACTACAACCACAGCGGCTCCCACTACAACCACAGCTGCTCCCACTACAACCACAGTGGCTCCCACTACAACCACAACGCCTCCCGCAACAACCACTGCGACTCCCACTACAACCACAGCTTACCTCACAACACCCACAGAGGCTCCCACAACAACCACAGCGGCTCCAAATACAACCACAGTGTCTCCCACTACAACAGCTCCCATATCAACAACAAAAGCTGAGGTGACAACATCCACTGCTGGCACTACCACAACGGCTCCCACTACAACCACTGCGACTCCCACTACAACCACAGTGGCTCCCACAACAACCACAGCGGCTCCCACTACAACCACAGTGGCTCCCACAACAACCACTGCGGCTCCCACTACAACCACAGTGGCTCCCACAACAACCACAGCGTCTCCCACAACCCCATCTGCTTCCACAACAACCACAGCTGATGTTATAACAACGACATCAGATCCCACTACGACCACAGCATCTCCCACTACAACCACTGCGGCTCCCACTACAACCACAGCGGCTCCCACTACAACCACAGCGGCTCCCACTACAACCACAGCGGCTCCCACTACAACCACAACTGCTCCCACTACAACCACAGCGGCTCCCAGTACAACCACTGAGGCTCCCACTACAACCACAGCGGCTCCCACTACAACCACAGCTGCTCCCACTGCAACCACAGTGGCTCCCACTACAACCACAACGACTCCCTCAAAAACCACTGTGACTCCCACTACAACCACAGCTTACCTCACAGCAACCACAGTGGCTCCCACAACAATCACAGCGTCTCCCACAACAACCCCATCTGCTTCCACAACAACCACAGCTGATGTTATAACAACGACATCAGCTCCCACTACGACCACAGCATCTCCCACTACAACCACTGCGGCTCCCACAACAACTACAGCTGATGTTACAACAACCACTGCGGCAACCACAACAACCACAGCGGCTCCCAATACAACCACAGCGGCTCTCATTACAACCACTGCGGCTACCACTACAACCACAGAGACTCCCACTACAACCACAGCTTACCTCACAGCAACCACAGAAGCTCCCACAACAACCACAGCGACTCCCACAACAACCACTGCGACTCCCACTACAACAACAGAGGCTTCCACAACAACCACAGAGACTCCCACAACAAATACAGCGGCTCCCACAACAACCACAGCGGCTCCCACTTCAACCACAGCGGCTCCCACTACAACCACAGCATCTCACAGTACAACCACTGAGGCTCCCACTACAACCACAGCGGCTCCCCCTACAACCACAGCTGCTCCCACTACAACCACAGTGGCTCCCACTACAACCACAACGACTCCCTCAACAACCACTGCTACTCCCACTACAACCACAGCTGATGTAATAACAACGACATCAGCTCCCACTACGACCACAGAATCTCCCACTACAATCACTGCGGCTCCCACTACAACCACAGCGGCTCCCACTACAACCACAGCTGCTCCCACTACAACCGCAGTGGCTCCCAGTACAACCTCTGAGGCTCCCACTACAACCACAGCGGCTCCCACTACAACCACAGCTGCTCCCACTACAACCACAGTGGCTCCCACTACAACCACAACGACTCCCTCAACAACCACTGCGACTCCCACTACAACCACAGCTTACCTCACAACACCCACAGAGGCTCCCACAACAACCACAGCGGCTTCAAATACAACCACAGTGTCTCCCACTACAACAGCTCCCATATCAACAACAAAAGCTGAGGTGACAACATCAACTGCTGGCACTACCACAACGGCTCCCACTACAACCACAGCGGCTCCCACTACAACCACTACGGCTCCCACTACAACCACAGTGTCTCCCACTACAACAGCTCCCAAATCAACAACAAAAGCTGACGTAACAACATCCACTGCTGGCCCTACCACAACGGCTCCCACTACAACCACAGCGGCTCCCACTACAACCACTGCGACTCCCACTACAACAACAGTGGCTCCCACAACAACCACAGCGGCTCCCACTACAACCACAGTGGCTCCCACAACAACCACTGCGGCTCCCACTACAACCACAGTGGCTCCCACAACAACCACAGCGGCTCCCACTACAACCACAGCATCTCCCACAACAACCCCATCTGCTTCCACAACAACCACAGCTGATGTTATAACAACGACATCAGATCCCACTACGACCACAGCAGCTCCCACTACAACCACTGCGGCTCCCACTACAACCACAGCGGCTCCCACTAAAACCACAGCTGCTCCCACTACAACCACAGCGGCTCCCAGTACAACCACTGAGGCTCCCACTACAACCACAGCGGCTCCCACTACAACCACAGCTGCTCCCACTACAACCACAGTGGCTCCCACTACAACCACAACGACTCCCTCAACAACCACTGCGACTCCCACTACAACCACAGCTTACCTCACAGCAACCACAGAAGCTCCCACAACAACCACAGCGACTCCCACAACAACCACTACGACTCCCACTACAACAACAGAGGCTCCCACAACAACCACAGAGACTCCCACAACAACTACAGCGGCTCCCACAACAACCACAACGACTCCCTCAACAACCACTGTGACTCCCACTACAACCACAGCGGCTCCCACAACAACTACAGCGGCTCCCACAACAACCACAGCAGCTCCCACTTCAACCACAGCGGCTCCCACAACAACCACAGCGACTCCCACAACAACCACAGCGGCTCCAAATACAACCACAGTGTCTCCCACTACAACAGCTCCCATATCAAAAACAAAAGCTGAGGTGACAAAATCAACTGCTGGCACTACCACAACGGCTCCCACTACAACCACAGCGGCTCCCACTACAACCACTACGGCTCCCACTACAACCACAGTGTCTCCCACTACAACAGCTCCCAAATCAACAACAAAAGCTGAGGTAACAACATCCACTGCTGGCCCTACCACAACGGCTCCCACTACAACCACAGCGGCTCCCACTTCAACCACTGCGACTCCCACTACAACAACAGTGGCTCCCACAACAACCACAGCGGCTCCCACTACAACCACAGTGGCTCCCACAACAACCACTGCGGCTCCCACTACAACCACAGTGGCTCCCACAACAACCACAGCGGCTCCCACTACAACCACAGCATCTCCCACAACAACCCCATCTGCTTCCACAACAACCACAGCTGATGTTATAACAACGACATCAGATCCCACTACGACCACAGCATCTCCCACTACAACCACTGCGGCTCCCACTACAACCACAGCGGCTCCCACTAAAACCACAGCTGCTCCCACTACAACCACAGCGGCTCCCAGTACAACCACTGAGGCTCCCACTACAACCACAGCGGCTCCCACTACAACCACAGCTGCTCCCACTACAACCACAGTGGCTCCCACTACAACCACAACGACTCCCACTACAACCACTGCGACTCCCACTACAACCACAGCTTACCTCACAGCAACCACAGAAGCTCCCACAACAACCACAGCGACTCCCACAACAACCACTGCGACTCCCACTACAACAACAGAGGCTCCCACAACAACCACAGAGACTCCCACAACAACTACAGCGGCTCCCACAACAACCACAGCGGCTCCCACTTCAACCACAGCGGCTCCCACTACAACCACAGCGGCTCCCACTACAACCACAGCGGCTCCCACTATATCCACCGCGGCTCCCACAACAACCACAGCTTACCTCACAACAACCACAGAAGCTCCCACAACAACCACAGCGACTCCCACAACAACCACAGCGGCTCCCACAACAACCATAGAGTCTCAAACAACAACCACAGCGACACCCACAACAACCACAGCGGCTCCCATAACAACTACAGCTGATGTTACAACAACCACTGCGGCAACCACAACAACCACAGCGGCTCCCACTACAACCACAGCGGCTCTCATTACAGCCACTGTGGCTCCCACTACAACCACAGCGACTCCCATTACAACCACAGTAGCTACCACTACAACCACAGTGGCTCCCACAACAACCACAGTGGCTCCCACAACAACCACAGCTTACCCCACAACAACCACAGAGGCTCCCACTACAACCACAGTGGCTACCACTACAACCACAACAACTCCCTCAACAACCACTGCGACTCCCACTACAACCACAGCTTACCTCACAACACCCACAGAGGCTCCCACAACAACCACAGCGACTCCCACAACAACCACAGCGGCTCCAAATACAACCACAGTGTCTCCCACTACAACAGCTCCCAAATCAACAACAAAAGCTGAGGTGACAACATCCACTGCTGGCCCTACCACAACGGCTCCCACTACAACCACAGCGGCTCCCACTACAACCACTGCGACTCCCACTACAACCACAGTGGCTCCCAAAACAACCACAGCGGCTCCCACTACAACCACAGTGGCTCCCACAACAACCACTGCGGCTCCCACTACAACCACAGTGGCTCCCACAACAACCACAGCGGCTCCCACTACAACCACAGCATCTCCCACAACAACCCCATCTGCTTCCACAACAACCACAGCTGATGTTATAACAACGACATCAGATCCCACTACGACCACAGCATCTCCCACTAAAACCACTGCGGCTCCCACTAAAACCACAGCGGCTCCCACTACAACCACAGCTGCTCCCACTACAACCACAGCGACTCCCAGTACAACCACTGAGGCTCCCAATACAACCACAGCGGCTCCCACTACAACCACAGCTGCTCCCATCTCAACCACAGTGGCTCCCACTACAACCACAACGACTCCCTCAAAAACCACTGTGACTCCCACTACAACCACAGCTTACCTCACAGCAACGACAGTGGCTCCCACAACAACCACAGCGTCTCCCACAACAACCCCATCTGCTTCCACAACAACCACAGCTGATGTTATAACAACGACATCAGCTCCCACTACGACCACAGCATCTCCCACTACAACCACTGCGGCTCCCACAACAACTACAGCTGATGTTACAACAACCACTGCGGCAACCACAACAACCACAGCGGCTCCCACTACAACCACAGCGGCTCTCATTACAACCACTGCGGCTCCCACTACAACCACAGAGACTCCCACTACAACCACAGCTTACCTCACAGCAACCACAGAAGCTCCCACAACAACCACAGCGACTCCCACAACAACCACTGCGACTCCCACTACAACAACAGAGGCTCCCACAACAACAACAGAGACTCCCACAACGACTACAGCGGCTCCCACAACAACCACAGCGGCTCCCACTTCAACCACAGCCGCTCCCACTACAACCACAGTGGCTCCCACTACAACCACAGCGGCTCCCACTATATCCACCGCGGCTCCCACAACAACCACAGCTTACCTCACAACAACCACAGAAGCTCCCACAACAACCACAGCGACTCCCACAACAACCACAGCGGCTCCCACAACAACCATAGAGGCTCAAACAACAACCACAGTGACACCCACAACAACCACAGCGGCTCCCACAACAACTACAGCTGATGTTACAACAACCACTGCGGCAACCACAACAACCACAGCGGCTCCCACTACAACCACAGCGGCTCTCATTACAACCACTGCGGCTCCCACTACAACCACAGCGACTCCCATTACAACCACAGTAGCTACCACTACAACCACAGTGGCTCCCACAACAACCACAGTGGCTCCCACAACAACCACAGCTTACCCCACAACAACCACAGAGGCTCCCACTACAACCACAGTGGCTCCCACTACAACCACAACGACTCCCTCAACAACCACTGCAACTCCCACTACAACCACAGCTTACCTCACAACACCCACAGAGGCTCCCACAACAACCACAGCGACTCCCACAACAACCACAGCGGCTCCGAATACAACCACAGTGTCTCCCACTACAACAGCTCCCATAACAACAACAAAAGCTGAGGTGACAACATCCACTGCTGGCACTACCACAACAGCTCCCACTACAACCACAGCGGCTCCCACTACAACCACCGCGGCTCCCACTACAACCACAGTGGCTCCCACAACAACCACAGCGGCTCCCACTACAACCACAGCGTCTCCCACAACAACCCCATATGCTTCCACAACAACCACAGCTGATGTTATAACAACGACATCAGCTCCCACTACGACCACAGCATCTCCCACTACAACCACTGCGGCTCCCACTACAACCACAGTGGCTCCCACTACAACCACTGTGGCTCCCACTACAACCACATCGGCTCCCACTACAACCACAGCTGCTCCCACTACAATAACAGCGGCTCCCTCTACAACCACAGCTGCTCCCATTACAACCAATGTGGCTCCCACTACAACCACAGCGGCTCCCACTACAATCACAGCTGCTCCCACTACAACCACAGCGGCTCCCAGTACAACCACTGAGGCTCCCACTACAACCACAGCGGCTCCCACTACAACAACAGCTGCTCCCACTACAACCACAGTGGCTCCCACTACAACCACAACGACTCCCTCAACAACCACTGCGACTCCCACTACAACCACAGCTGATGTTATAACAACGACATCAGCTCCCACTACGACCACAGCATCTCCCACTACAACCACTGCGGCTCCCACTACAACCACAGTGGCTCCCACTACAACCACTGTGGCTCCCACTACAACCACATCGGCTCCCACAACAACCACAGCGACTCCCACAACAACCACTGCGACTCCCACTACAACCACAGAGGCTCCCACAACAACCACAGCAGCTCCAACTACAACCACAGCGGCTCACACTACAACCACAGCGGCTCCAACTACAACCACAGCGGCTCCCACTATATCCAACGCGGCTCCCACAACAACCACAGCTTACCTCACAACAACCACAAAAGCTCCCACAACAACCACAGCGACTCCCACAACAACCACAGTGGCTCCCACAACAACCACAGCTTACCCCACAACAACCACAGAGGCTCCCACAACAACCACAGAGGCTCCCACAACAACCACAGCGACTCCCACTACAACAACAGCATTTCCCACAACAACCACAGCGGCTCCCACACCAACCACAGCTTACCCAACAACAACCACAGCGACACCCACAACAACCACAGCGGCTCCAACAACAACCACAGCGGCTCCCACAGCAACCACAGCGGCTCCCACAACAACCACAGCGGCTCCCACTACAACCACAGCGGCTCCCACTACAACCACAGCAGCTCCCACTGTATCCACCGCGGCTCCCACTACAACCACAGCGGCTCCCACTACAACCACAGCGTCTCCCATTACAACCACAGTAGCAACTACTAAAACCACAGCTGCTCCCACTACAACCACAGTGGCTCCCACTACAACCACAGTGGTTCCCACTACAACCACAGCAGCTCCCACTACAACCACAGCTGATGTTATAACAACCACTGCGTCTCCCACAATAACCCCAGCTGCTCCCATAACAACCACAGCTGATGTTCCAACAACCACAGCGGCTCCCACTACGACCACAGGGGCTCCCACTACAACCACAGTGTATCCCACTACAACCACTGTGGCAACCACAACGACCACAGCGACTCCCATTACAACCACAGTAGCTACCACTACAACCACAGTGGCTCCCACAACAACCACAGTGGTTCCCACAACAACTGCAGCTTACCCCACAACAACCACAGTGGCTCCCACAACAACTACAGCGGCTCCCACAACAACCACAGCGGCTCCCACAACAACCACAGCGGCTCCCACTACAACCACAGTGGCTCCCACTACAACCACAGTGGTTCCCACTTCAACCACAGCAGCTTCCACTACAACCACAGCTGATGTTACAACAACCACAGCGTCTCCCACAATAACCCCAGCTGCTCCCATGACAACCACAGCGGCTCCCGCTACGACCACAGGGGCTCCCACTACAACCACAGTGTCTCCCACTACAACCACTGTGGCAACCACAACGACCACAGCGACTCCCATTACGACCACAGCGACTCCCATTACAACCACAGTGGCTCCCACTACAACCAGAGTGGTTCCCACTACAACCACAGCAGCACCCACTGCAACCACAGCGGCTCCCACTACAACCACAGCATCTCCCACAACAACCACAGCAACTCCCACAACAACCACAGCAGCTCCCACAACTACCACAGCGGCTCCCACTACAACCACACTGGCTCCCACTACAACCACAGCGGCTACCACTACAACCACAGCTGCTCCCACTACAATCACAGCGTCTCCCACTACAACCACACCGTCTCCCACTACAACCACAGCGTCTCCCACTACAACCACTGTGGCAACCACAACGATCACAGCGACTCCCACTACAACCACAGCGGCTCACACTACAACCACAAGGGTTCCCACAACAACCACAGAGACTCCCACAATAACCACAGTAACTCCCACAACAACCACAGCTGATGTTACAACAATGACAGCAGCTCCCACTACAACCACAGCGGCTCCTACTACAACTACAGCGACTCATTTAACAACCACTGCGTCTCCCACAACAACCACAGCTGATGTTACAACAACCACAGCGGCTCCCACTACAACCACTGTGGCAACCAAAATGACCACAGTTTCTCCCACTACAACCATAGCGGCGCCCACAACAACTACAGAGGCTCCCACGGCAACCACAGCGGCACCCACAACAAGCACAGCGGCTCCCACAACAACCACAGCATCTCCCACAACAACCACAGCTGATGTTACAACAACCACAGCGTCTCCCACAACAACCCCAGCTGCTCCCACATCAACTACAGCTGCTCCTACAATAACAATAGTTTCTCTCACTAATACCACCACAACAACAACAGCAGCTTTTGCTACAAGAACAACAACAGTTGCTCTAACTACCAACGCAGCTGGAGCTACCATAACTACATCTAACTCCACAACAACAACAGCCTCACCTACAGCAACCACAGCTGCACCAACAGCAACCACAGCTGTACCAACAGCAACAGTAACAATATCCCCAGCTGCTGCTATGACAACAGCTACCCCCACAACAACTGCAGCTGCCCCATCAACAACCACAGCAGTACCAACGTTAACCACAGTGGCTCCCACAACAACCACAGCTGCTCCCACAGCAACCACAGCAGCACTGTTGACATCTACAGCTGTTTCTTCAACAACCACAGTCGTCCCCACAACAATTTCAGCTGCTCACATAACAACCACAGCTGCTGCCACAACAATCACAATTTTACCCATAACAACCACAGCCACCAACACAAAAAACACAGCTTATCCCACCTTAACCACAACAACCACAGCAGCAGCAACTACAACTACAGCTCCATTTACAAAAACAGTAGCTCCCACAACAACAGTTGCTCACTCAAAAGCTACAGCTGCCCCCACAACAACTAAAGCTGCTGCTACAATAACACCAGTTGCTCCCACTACAACTGCCACCACAACAACAACAGCAGCTTTTGCCACAAGAACAACAGCTGCTGTAACTACCAGCACAGCTGGTGCTACCACAACTACAGCTAACTCCACAACAACCACAGCCCCACCTACTGCAACCACAGCTGCTCCCACAACAACCACAGTTGCCCCTACAACTACCACTGCTGCAGCCACAGCACCAGGTGCTGCTACAACAACCCTGGCTGCTCCCACAACGACCACAGCTTCACCATCAACAACAACAACTCTTGCTACAACAACTACTGTTTCCCCAACCACCGCATCCACTGACCCTCCAAGAGCAAATGAAGGTGTACTTATTCTACAGTTCCGGATGAATCGACAATTTTTGGAAGCCTACAAAAATCCACAGTCCCAGGATTACTTTACTTTGGCTTTAAATGTCACAACTGAGGTAAAAGTTGATCATTAACATTAATAGAAATTTTGAAATGAACATTTAGGAAAAAATCTTGCTTGAGAGTAATTAGTACCTAGTACACATTTTGTTTGTCCTTTAAATTCTCATGATGTGCCCTGATGACTTTCTACAGTTGAATCGAGGATACAAAAAGGTATATCCTGGAATCTTCCTCAGATGCATCATCATCAGTTTCTGGTATGATCAGTTATCATTATGGTCCACGTTTCTACAACTTACTTGAAGGCAGAAAAATTATATAATTCACATTTGCCATTCCTTAATAATACTACTACAACCAATAATAATAACTTATCACATTTCACATTTATTCTATTTCTTTGATTTTTAGGTCTGGTTCTGTGGGTGTGACAACCAACTTAATCTTCACAAACCAGTCTGTGGTCCCTAACATTACAAATGTAGAGGACTCCCTCAAGACATCCATCAACACGTCCAACGTCTTCTTAGATGTTATTACTGACAGTATCAAAGCGGGTAAGAATGAATTTTAACACAATATGTATGTAAATTCATACATTACACATGATTATTTGAAGCAATATTTCCCTCTGTGTCACCATGTTGTTGTTGTTTTTTATGCCCACAGCTTAATTACCAGCTCTGGTTTCATCAGTTGTGACTAAATGATATCATACTTGAAATATTGTACCTCATTTAAAGGTCTTTCTTTTTATTTCAAAACCATTTCAGTCATGGTAGTCTCTTATAAGACTAGCTTTACCCGTAGATATGAGCAAAGACGATTCTGGTGCTCTGGTTTTGTATCACTGATTTTGTTGGATCATGGATGGGCAACTTGATGGGTGTGGGGGCCACAAAGAAGTGGATCTCATCATGAGGAGCTGCAGTGGCTCGTGATTCTTCATACCCACATCTCACATTTGCCATGGGACAAGGAGCAAATGTTGCCATTTTAAAGGAAGACCAAATGGACAGATTTCCACTAGTCTAATTTCCATTGTTCGTGTTTCTTTGCCCGAGCAAGTATCTTCTTCTTATTGGTGTCCTTTAGTAGTGGTTACTTTGCAGCAATTAGACCATGAAGGCCAG
Source organism: Oncorhynchus mykiss (assembly GCF_013265735.2). Taxonomy (NCBI): domain Eukaryota; kingdom Metazoa; phylum Chordata; class Actinopteri; order Salmoniformes; family Salmonidae; genus Oncorhynchus; species Oncorhynchus mykiss. The sequence goes on along the minus strand of NC_048583.1, from coordinate 19,365,885 downwards.
ATTCACACAGTCTCCTCTGAACAGTTGATGTTGAGATGTGTCTGGTACTTGAACTCTGTGAAACATTTATTTTGGGCTGCAATTTCTGAGGCTTGTAACTGTAATGAACGTATCCTCTGCGGCAGAGGTAACTCTGGGTCTTCCTTTCCTGTGGCGGTCCTCATGAGAGACAGTTTCATCATAGCGCTTGATGGTTTTTGCAACTGCACTTGAAGAAACTTGACTGACCTTCATGTCTTCAAGTAATGATGGACTGTCGTTTCTCTTTGCTTATTTGAGATGTTCTTGCCATAATAGGGACTTTCAACAAGGCACACATGAGAGAGAGAGAGAGAGAGAGAGAGAGAGAGAGAGAGAGAGAGAATAAAGGGAGGCTATTGGCCGCGAGTTGCCCATCCCTGATTTGGATGAATCATGATTTTGCTCATGTGGCCTACATCTGGCGTCTTTTATATTTTTGGAAGAGGATAGACTTGGCAGAGGCTTTTAAATGGTCTAAATCTGATTTATTTATTTTTTTAACAGAATTCCAGAATTCCACGACTACTACTACTGCAACCACCACAACAGCAGCTACACAAACGACAGTGGCTGCACCTACCTATAGCAGCACTATGGCAAGAAACAGACCTCAAGAAGTGGTCACTTTACTAATTGTTTTAATGCTGATCTATTTCTTCTTAGCAGAATAACTCTAGGACTGAAATAAACCCATTAAGTATGACATATTCTATAATAAAGGCATATATAACTTCAGCTATTAAGATTAAGATATGTTAAGAAACGACTAATAATCAAATAGTAATATCTTAGTTAAAGTAATTGCTTGTCTATATGATTATGTATAAAAACAAAATAATGCTGGTAATGTAATGAAGCTGAAAGTAAATGTGTGATGTTGTTCTATTTATATGTTGTTTTAGTATATTGCAATAGACTATGAATAATATAATAGAATATAAATACATTTGTATATTATGAAATTAACTAAGGAAATTATAAAATTCTTGGAAACCTAATTGTCTATTCTGTAATATATAGTTTCTTCCTAATTGTAACGCAACTCTTGGCAAACTCTTTGGAAATTACTTTGAAAACGCTTGAATAAATAATGCCTAAGAAAAACACATAAATAAATACACTTTAGACTGTAGATGTATTGTAATAAAACTTAAATAAACACAAATTGATCTTATCAATGTTGTAGTCGACATATTATTATACAGACGGTACTCATCTGAGATGTTGAGTGCCATGAACTTGAAAATGTAAATCACTCCCTTGAAAAGACAATTGTACATTTCTGAAATGTCGGGGGAAAAAAATGTTGGCTGGAGAAAGTATCAGTAAGTATCAGTGAGTCAGATCACAGATATCATACAGTGCCTTCAGAAAGTATTCACACACCTTTTTTGCAATTGTTTTATGTGTTATTCATTGCATTTCTATGGGTTATAATAGTAAAGGCTAAATTCGATATTTTATCAAATACTTTTTTCTCATTTTTTTATACCTAAATGGGTCCTAATATTTAAAATCAAATAGCTAAATTCTAACCTAATTGACAGAGTGAAATGAAGGAGCCTATACAGAATCAAAAATATTGCAAAACATGCATCCTGTTTGCAACAAGGCACTAACAGTAATACTGCAAAAATGTGGCAAAGCAATGAACTTTTTCCATTAATAATTTTGAATTTAATTTATTTGGAATTTAATGTAGTTGGGTAGCAGACATATACAGTTGAAGTCGTAAGTTTACATACACTTAGGTTGGAGTAATTAAAATTTGTTTTTCAACCACTCCACAAATTTCTTGTTAACAAACTATAGTTTTGGCAAGTCGGTTAGGACATCTACTTTGTGCATGACACAAGTAATTTTTCAACAATTGTTTACAGACAGATTATTTCACTTATAATTCACTGTATCACAATTCCAGTGGGTCAGAAGTTTACATACACTAAGTTGACTGTGCCTTTAAACCGCTTGGAAAATTCCAGAAAATGATGTCATGGCTTTAGAAGCTTCTGATAGGCTAATTGATATCATTTGAGTCAATTGGAGGTGTACATGTGGATGTATTTCAAGGCCTACCTTCAAACTCAGTACCTCTTTGAATGACATCATGGGGAAATCAAAAGAAATCAGCCAAGACCTTGGAAGAATTATTGTAGACCTCCACAAGTCTGGTTCATCCTTGGGAGCAATTTCCAACGCCTGAAGGTACCGCGTTCATCTGTACAAACAATAGTACGCAAGTATAAACACCATGGGACCACGCAGCTGTCATCCCGCTCAGGAAGGAGACGCGTTCTGTCTCCTAGAGAGGAACGTACTTTGGTGCGAAAAGTGCAAATAAATCCCAAAACAACAGCAAAGGACCTTGTGAAGATGCTGGAGGAAACAGGTACAAACGTATCCATATCCACAGTAAAAGGAGTCCATAACCTGAAAGGCCGCTCAGCAAGAAAGAAGCCACTGCTCCTTAAACCTTCATTTAAAAAAAGCCAGACTACGGTTTGCAACTGCACATAGGGACAAAGATCGTATTTTTTTGAGAAATTTCCTCTGGTCTGATGAAACAAAAATAGAACCGTCTAACCATAATGACCATCGTTATGTTTTGAGGGAAAAGGGGGAGGCTTGCAAACCGAAGAACACCATCTCAACCGTGAAGCACGGGGTGGCAGCATCATGTTGTGAGGGTGTTTAGCTGCAGGAGGGACTGTTGCACTTCACAAAATAGATGGTATCATGAGGAAGGAAAATTATGCGGATATATTGAAGCAACATCTTGGTCGCAAATGGGTCTTCCAAATGGACAATGACCCCAGTCATACTTCCAAAGTTTTGGCAAAATGGCCTAAGGACAACAAAGTTCAGGTATTGGAGTGGCCATCACAAAGCCCTGACCTCAATCCCATAGAAAATGTGTGGGCAGAACTGAAAGAGCGTGTGCAAGCAAGGAGACCTACAAACCTGACTCAGTTACACCAGCTCTGTCAGGAGGAATGGGTCAAAATTCACCCAACTTATTGTGGGAAGCTTGTGGGAGGCTACCCGAAACGTTTGACCCAGGTTAAGCAATTTAAAGGCAACGCTACCAAATACTAATTGAGTGTATGTGAACTTCTGACCCATTGTTTTTTGTTGTTGTTTCGTTTAGTTTATTAATTCAACCGTTTAAAAAAAACAAGCACACATAAAACTTAAAAGCCATGCATGCACATTAATAAAATCATCGAGGATAACATACAACAAAGTCTGGGACTTATTTCCATTGTGGTCCTCTTTAGACAAGATGGCTAGACAGGATCAAATACAGTATGGCAGTGAAATAATCAAACAAAAACAGAGAATAGAAGAACATCTATCTCATCATTCCAGTTACATCATAGGGGTTATTCATATGAGCACAGAAGACATCAAACGTATTTTTACTTCATTTTTAAAGCTGTCCAGAGAGGACGTTGTTTTTATAGGCAGAGGCAACTCATTCCATTCTGAGGCTCCAGTATACAAGAAAGTTCCTTTCCCAGCATTAGTCTTGAACCTGTACAAGCACACATTTACACAAATTTCACACATTTCAGCAAATAAAAGCATGTTTTAAATAAACGGCGGGTCTCAATGAATCGTTTACAAGTGAACTTCAGTGAGTACCTGTAAAGACCGCAAAATAAGATAAAGGAGAGCAACATCATTGCAATGAATGAGACAGCAGTGTGGTTTGACATGGTCGGCTCTGATCTGTGATGAATTTGTTATTATGTTTTTATACTGGTCATACTGGTCACAACAAACAGTGTGCCATTGACTATAATGCAATATGCGCATTTCTAAAGCATATTATATACCGGGTGGTTCGAGACCTGAATGCTGATTGGCTGAAAGATGTGGTATATCAGACGGGTACAACAAAACATTTATTTTTAATGAACTAATTACTTTGGGAATCAGTTTATAATAGCAATATGGTACTTTGGGGGGTTGTGGTATATGGCCAATATACCACAGCTAAGGGCTGTATCCAGGCACTCCACGTTGCGTCGTGCTTAAGAGCATCCCTTAGCTGTGGTATATTGGCCACATACCACACCCCCCATGCCTTATTCCTTAATTAGAAACAATGTTTTCTAACATGCGTTAGACATATTTTCATAATGCATTGTAGTCAATTGCAAGTGATCACTCAGCAAAATGTGTCTACCAATTTGTTCTGTCATGAAACAAGATGAAATTAAACAAAAATACAAAAAGCAGTTTGGGGGTATCAACTACAATCACAGAAAGAGTAAAAATAAGTCTACATATAAAAGCTGGTGAACTTCCCCTTTAATGTTGATGATGTTTTATTGTGACTACAAGTCATTAATTGAAAGTGTCTTAACATACTGTATCTTCTGCTGGGATGGAAATACTAATGTCTCTCAGAGAACTATGTTAAGCAAGTGCTGGGGGTCAAGCAGACAGGTCTGGACGTTATTAATTATAAAATACCCCTCACTAAAGCCCACAAGACTACTAATGAACCCCAAATGAATGAATGAATAATGAACAGTTGACATTGTAGTTGACAGAGTGTACTGATGTGTACAGTTTCTATAGTGTACAGATTAATCGTTGATTGCTCATGAACTGCACTTTTTTTTATTGCTGTAGATATTGTCTGTACTGTATACTGTATGTCCTAGTCTATGTTCAATTATGTGTTTTGAAGTATGCACCAACATTTTCCCACGGGGATAATAAATAAATTGTCTTAAATAGGTCTACATCAATGGAAACATGTTCACATTCTGTAGTCTGTGCGTTGCCCCAGGTGATTTAAAAAAAACTGAAAACAACACAACTTCAAAAGAATTTCAGTAGGTCTTGTCTAAAACGGATCTTTCCGGTTCGGCTCCATTGTTTAAGTGAAAGACGGACAATTTATGGCACTTATGGCAGCTGGGCAAGACGAGCCTGTTCTGTGGTTGCCCCATAAGGCAGGTGATTTTTTAAAACCGAATTCCATTAGTCTGACATTGGTGCTACAGTGGGGCTTTATTTTGACCTGCTATACTAGAAGCTCAACGTTTGGTCAGCGCGAGCAGAACGCTAGCCCCTATGTCCTATTGTTCTCAGGCGTGAGCCATTTGTTAAAATCTTGGGAGTAGAACCAGAAATAAATGTTACGCTGGAGCAACGCAAGAAAAAATAAGAGCAGTGTTTCACACTCTGCAAAACTTAAGCGTCTGATGTAGTAGGCCAATAAAACTGATTTTTCTGCTTCCTCCCTAATTAAGTTACCAACCGTTCTAATTAAGTTACCAACCTTTACATAGTTTCATATTATAATGTGGGATTATAACATCAGAGATTGGACCTTTTGAAATGTAGATTAACCATAGTTCACATCTTCAGCTTTGATTGAAAGTAAATTAATTATCCATGAGCAAGGTGGATCTGGTTTGGTGAGACCAGTCCCGTCTTTGGGTCCTGCGAGATCATTTTCAACCTCATAATGCAAATTTGCATCGCATGTCATAAAGTGGCACTGACAGAATGTACTTCCCTGGGGATGGAAACCTTCCAAGGGGACCTTGAGTTTGGGACTGGTGTTGAAAGGTGGCAGAACTCCCCTTCTGCACCAATAAATATTGTGCTAGTTCAACTCTAGGGAACTATTTGCATCAGCTTTTTGAGTATTTCCAACATGAGGTATTCTTATGTATAACATACTTTTTGGTGTTTCACAAACTCTAATATATTAAAGTGTTCAGTGTTTCCAGATTTATATGAAATATGACCTGTACTTAATTTTTTTTAAATGAAGCTTTCCTGTGTTGGAATGGTGTTGGCATACCCCAACAACAGAATGGTGTGGGCGTATACCTGTCATTGTCACATCTGCTCCTGCAACGCTGCTCATCCTGTCTCTTTGACCTGCCGCCTCCCCCGGTGCTCTTTCCCTCTCCAATAAATACCTTGGCTACTTCATCCCCGTCTCCGTGTCTGAGTCTGCTCTTGGGTTCACCCGTTCCGCTCCGCCTAACAGTCTTGAAAGATATTCATCCAAGTAGACTCTAATTGGCCCGCTTGACATCATCCTCTATAAAATAGCAATGGTTTGTTTGAAACACAAGATTGAGGTGGTGGGTTTTAAGTGTTTTTCCCCCGATATATGCTTTAGGCACAAATCACCGTACTCAAACCGTCAACGCACGTTCACAAATTAATTTTGCACCCCACAGCAAACGCGATCATGACACACAGGTTAAAATGTCAAATCAATTATATTAATTTGAGGACAGGTCGAAAAGCATTTAACATTTATGGCAATTTAGCTAGCTAGCTTGCAGTTAGCTAATTTATCCTATTTAGCAAGCTTGTTGTTGCTAGCTAATTTGTCCTGGGATATTAACATTGAGTTGTTATTTTACCTGAAATGCACAAGGTCCTCTACTCCGACAATTAATCCACACATAAAACGGTCAACCAAATCGTTTCTAGTCATCTCTCCTCCTTCCATGCTTTTTCTTCTTTGGACTTTGTATTGCGATTGGCAACTAACTTTCATAAGGTGTATTACCACCACCGACCTCCATTCGTCAAAATAATTTGTTCTTAACTGACTTCCCTAGTTAAATAAAGGTTACACATATGAACTTTTAAAAGTGAGATTTACACTGGACAGTTTAAGTCCAGCATCTACAAACATTTTGTAGATCCAATTTAATTTGATCATTTCCAAAACTGTTATTATTTCTTAGAACTACCTCATCTTTGTGATTCATTGCTTGCAGTGATTGTCTTAATGTTTAACCTTGTTTAGATTATTAGCCATTTTCAACCCACTTTTGCAGGAATTGATGAACACAGGGCTCATAAAGTGGAGGCAAAACTGTCTCTGTCATTTAAGTGTTGTGCACATGGTATTAATGAGGGTGGGAATAGGTGTTCTCATCTTTGAACATCCATTTTGCCAACGGCTTTGATATCCATTCATCGTGACCCACTACACCTCATCGCACAACAAACTGCCAATCCACTGCATCCGCCAACGTCGCACTTCTGCATCGGCATTGAAAGGTTGTCTGTCAGACCATGACACGAAAACGTCTGTAGAGTCCAAGAAGTTTGATCTACAAACTATTATGACCACGCTCACGACCGCGTACATGTCGGTTGTTATGCTCAAGGATGCCCACTAGCCTCACAAGACTGGTCTGAAGGTCCCCGGCACCAGTTATAAAATTGACTGAAAGTATGTATGGAGATAGTTAAGTGCCAAATCTAAAGGATCAAATAAATGTGAAAAATAAATAAAAATCATAATAATATATATTTCCTGATCTTTCTTATACAGTATATCTCAGATATAGGAAAGACACTTCAGAACCAACTTATTTGAGATGTGTTTACTGTATGTTGTTCCGTGTAGTGAATCTGTTATTCAATGCGTTGGTATGGGCTAATAGCAGCATGGCCAAATAAAAATGTTCATCAAATCATAATGTTTTTATTATGCCTTTAAATGGTTTGTATATAAACATATTTTAGTGGACACGTTCATTAATAAACCACTTAATTGTTTCCCCCTTCTTTAAACAGTGACACTAAACATCACCCAACACATTGGCTACCACTGCTGGGACAGCTACAACAACTGTTGCAGCAACAACTGTCACCGCCAATACTGCCCAGCAACTACAACCAGCAGACCTCTGGATCTGCTTGCTTTTCTACTCCCTTCCTCTCTTGTCTATTTCCTTCCAACAGGACAATGGCATTTCCAGCGTTAAATTCAAAATAGCATGTAAATAACTTATGAGACAGAACCTAAACATAGGCCTACTAATAGCCTTACATCATCTACTGTTCTAGTATCAATTTGAATGGATAATGTGTGTGTGTGCATGTTGTTTTATTTTTCCTTGTCAGCCACCCATCTCTGCTTTGTCCGTCTCGATAGGCCTAGTGTATGCACTTCTGGGTGAGGCTGTTGGGCAGTGGTGGAGTGCATGGCAGATCTGAAAGAGTGATGCACATAGTGACAGTAAGTGTACAGCTCAATGACATGTCTGTTACTTGTACATCTGTTGGTGTGAGTGAGGATATGTGTATGGAATATCATTCTGAATTACCTGAATCCATCTGGGAATCCTGACAAGTTTCTCCCTTCACGGCTACTGTAGAAGGAACCGGTGCAGCCGGTAAATTAAATACCACAGCAGAGGACTGCTGTGACTGCAGCTGAAATGCTGAGGGTGGCAGATCTAAAAGAGAGAGGCACAATTTTCTTAGATCCAATCAGATGAAGTGTTAACCGGTGATTGCTGACACCACATAGCTGATGTTTTGGCGGTGTCTGAGGTGTTAACTGAGTTGGATCTGTCAAAATCAGTAAGCAGCTGCTCTTGATCATTGTCATGAAGCTAAACCTGTCCTACTCGTGTTACAAGTTCAGAACGAGAAAGTGAAGGCTATAGATATAATGATACTCAAATTCAAATTCATTCAACTAAATAATGAGGGTTTCTATCAGCCTAATCGAGTTGTAGATTACATTTCAAATTGTGAACAGGGCTGCATGAGATTTCTGTTAATACGACTCCGTGCAACCAATGGCAATGTCCGCTTTAGGTACAATGCCAGGAGCCGCTTGTGAATTTGTCAGCTCTAACACAGTTCCACCTCAGACACCAACAAAACAACCGCTATGTGGATGTCGGCTAAAGCGGATGTGATTGAATAGAGCACCTGTCACGCCCTGGTCTTAGTATTTTGTGTTTTCTTTATTATTTTGGTCAGGCCAGGGTGTGACATGGGTTATTTATTGTGGTGTGTTTTGTCTTGGGGTTTTTGTAGGTAATGGGATTGTGGTATAGTAGAGTTGTCTAGGTAAGTCTATGGTTGCCTAGAGTGGTTCTCAATCAGAGGCAGGTGTTTATCGTTGTCTCTGATTGGGAACCATATTTAGGCAGCCATATTCTTTGAGTCTTTGATTGTTCCTGTCTCTGTGTTTGTTTGCACCAGATAGGGCTGTTTTGGTTTTTCCACGTTAAGTTTTTGTATTGGTTGTGTTTATCTTTTATTAAAGATGTATCGAAATAACCACTCTGAATTTTGGTCCTCCTTCGACAGAAGAAAACCTTAACAGCACCAAGGGAGGGAGATACATGTGTGTATACATGCATGTGATAATTACCCGTATCACCTGCCGTGGCCGGTGTAGCAGATGCAGGGACAGACGACTGCAGCTGTGAAGACTGTTGTTGAGCTAATAGGGGTGTCAGATCTAAAAGGAACCATTTTCTTAAAATAATAATACAACAAAACTGAGTGAGTGAGTGTGTATACATGTGTTTGATAATTGGCTGGGCCACATCACACTGCCTCAGGTCTAGAAGCCTCTGGAAGTTCCAGCGTAAAACTCCAGGCCTGGAACAGCCTTGGTGGAAAGACGGTTACCAGTCACCCACCGAGCAGGTTGGCAGATCTGAAAAATGGGCACAATATAATTTGAATGACAAAGCCTTGACTACACACTAACCTAAACAGAACAGACTATGGAAGGCGCACAGTAGTACATAGAGCCATGACTACATGGAACTATATTCCACATCAAGAAACTCAGGCAAGCAGTAAAATCTTATTAAAAAAATAAAAAATAATTAAACAGATAAAAATATACCTTATGGAACAACAGGAACTGTGAGGAGACATGCATACATACAATAACATACCCATTGTACACACATGTACACAAGGATTTTGTGTTGTAGATAGTTGGTAGTAGAGTAGAAGCCTGAAGACACACACTTAATGTGTTGTGAATCTATTGTTTGTTTTTTTCATTTTTTTTTTTCACCTTTATTTAACCAGGCAGGCTAGTTGAGAACAAGTTCTCATTTGCAACTGCGACCTGGCCAAGATAAAGCAAAGCAGTGTGACACAGACAACAACACAGTGTTACACATGGAGTAAACAATTAACAAGCCAATAACAAAAAACAAGTCAATGACACAGTAGAAAAAATGAATGTCTATATACAGTGTGTGCAAAAGGCATGAGAGGTAGGCAATAAATAGGCCATAGGAGAGAATAGTTACAATTTAGCAGATTAACACTGCAGTGATAAATGAGCAGATGATGAGGTGCAAGTAGAGATACTGGTGTGCAAAAGAGCAGAAAAGTAAATTAAAAATTAAAAATGTAATGTTTTTAAAATTGTATAACTGCCTTAATTTTGCTGGACCCAAAGAAGAGTAACTGCTGTCTAATAGGGATCCATAATAAATACAATACAACAAATGAATGAAGTGTGTGTGTGAGTATCTTGCAACCCATGCATGCAGCAGACTTCATTTTCCCAACCGCCCATTGTACCTGCCTTTGCAATACGGTGTGGGCGCGTGTGAGCGCGAGTGTGTGTGTGTTCAGTGTTATTATAACTTAGAAGTGTCAACCTGATCACATCCTTGTAGTAGGCCATTCAGTAATTAGCTTAGAAAAAATGACTATCAACAGTGGACCCCCACCCCGCCACACTGCGTAGCAAAGAGCAACACTTTAAGGGGCATTGCACTAATGGCGCTGACTAGGGAAACGTTCCCGCTGTTTTAGCAGGTAGGTGAACAATAGACTTACCTAGATGGAGTGTAGGTGGAGAATTCTATCGTCAAATGTATTTCTAATTTAGGTTCTAAGTTCAGGATTATTATTATTATGTATCACATCCGACCGTGATTGTGAGGCCCATAGGGCGGGCACAATTGGCCCTGCGTTTCTCTCCCTCTAACAGAAATAAATGTTTTGGCCTTTACAAATATTATTTTGGCCTTTATTCAGATTACATTCGCTCACTTTCATTTGATTGACAACAAAATAACCCCCTAAATAGCGTTATATATTATCAAGTTGATGGCACAGTCATATAGCTCCATCTACATAAAGCTGAGTGACTTACTCATTCTTGGCTTTGGATCAAAATAAAGAGGTATCAACATTCTTTCTGATAGTCTTTAATAAATACATGTTTTGGTTATCCTGACCTGGACACCATGTCCATTGTGGGCTATTAGCAGGACAATATACCTTTACCAACACCTCTCTGTATTTTGATACTTTGCAGATGTGGCCTCCCCAGTGGTGCAGCTAAGTCACCGCATGGCACAGCAAGCTATCTAAATAGAACAAATTAGCTAGCAAGAGCAAGCTAGATAGCTAAATTGCCATACATTTTTAATACTTTTAACCTGTCACCAAATTAATGTAATTGGTTCAGTTTGTTTTGATATTTTAACCTGCGTGTTGTGATCGCGTTTGGGTTCCGTGTTAGCCTACCACTATTTCAGCGCCGTTTTCGCGCTGCTCTGAGACAAGCATGGGGACTGGTCTTGATAAATCAATGAGATTTTTATTTGGACTGAATCTCTGTTTGGGTGTTGGTAAGACTAAAATCCTGCTGTAGAAATGCTATGCTCTTAGAATAACCTTTATTTAACTAAGAACGAATTCTTATTTACAAAGACAGCAGGATTGAACCGCAGTCTCCCGCGTGCCCGCGCACGACAAAGGGATTATCTTGCTAAATAGCCCAGCACTACGTAGTCTACTACCGACGTCACTTTGAGCAGCGCTATATTTTCAGAGGGTTTTGCGTTTTTCTTGGAATAGAAACACCATAATATTAATCCAATTAATTAAGCAACATTTATTGAAATCAGTCCCGTATACTATTGTTCTTACAAAAAAAGGTTTTAAATTCTCTATTACAGCCACTTAAATAACGTGCCGTAGAATTCTGCAGCACCATGCAAGTTGTGCTGCAGTACGCTGCAACTTTTAAAGGACAAACCCCTGTACTTACTACACCAATTGGTGTAACTCTACGTGCTAATGTGCTACCTCGAAATATAAATGTAAAAAACAAAACCTGTAACACAAGTCACATAATAAGTTGCATGGACTCACTCTGCAATAGTGTTTAAAATGATTTTTGAATGACTATGTCATCTCTGTACAATTATGTGTAAGGTCCCTCAGAGACCAGGGAGGTTTTCCAATGCCTCGCAAAGAAGGGCACCCTAATGGTAGATGGGTAAAAAAACCATTGTCATTGTGAAGGTATTAATTACACTTTGGATGGTGTGTCATTACACCCAGTCACTACAGAAATATGGGTGTCTTTCCATGAGGCCAATGCTGACTTTAAAACATGTACAACTTTTAATGGCTGTGATAGGAGAAAACTTATAATGGATCAACAACATTGTATTTACGCCACAATACTATTCTGCCTGTACAGAATAAAAATATCCCAAAATATGCATCCTGTTTGCAACAAGGCACTAAAGTAATACTGCAAAAAATGTGGCAAAGCAATTCACTTTGCGTCCTGAATACAAAGTGTTATGCTTGTGGCAAATCCAATGCAAACATATTTTCAATAAAAAACATGTAATTATTTTTTAATCGGCTTGAAAATGTATGGCAAGACTTGAAAATGGCTGTCTAGAAATTATCATCAGACAATTTGAGTATGAAGAATTTAAAAAAGGATAAGGAATACAATCCAGATGTGCAAAGCTGTTAGACTTACTCAGAAAGACTCACAGCTGTAATCGCTGCCAAATGTGATTCCATCTTGTATTGACTCAGGGGGTTGAATATCTTCAGTATGTAATCAAGATATATCAAGCTCATCACTAAGCTCAGGACCCTGGGTCTGAACCCCTCCCACTGCAACTTGGTCCTAGACTTCCTGACGGGCTGACTTTAGGTGGTGACGGTAGGCAACAACACCACCGCCACAATGATCCTCAACACATGGGGCCCTACAGGGGTGCGTGCTCTGCCCCTCCTGTACTCCCTGTTCATTCATGACTGCGTGGCCTTGCACGTCTCTAATTCAATCATCAAATTGCTGATGTCACAATAGTGGTAGGCCTGATTACCAACAACGATGAGAGTCCCTACAGGGAGGAAGGAGGTGAGAGCCCTGGCAGAGTGGTGCCAGGAAAATAACCTCTACCTCAACATCAACCAAACGAAGGAGCGGAAAAGAACGAGGAGGCAGCAGAGAGCACACCCCCATCCACATTGATGGGGCAGCGGTGGAGAGGGTCAAAAGCTTCAAGTTCCTCGGCGTGCAAATCACTGAGGACCTGAAATGGTCCTTTCACACCGACAGCATTGGGAAAAAAGAGCAACATCCCCTCTTCAACCTCAGGAGCCTGAAGAAGTTTGGTTTGGCTCCTGAGACCCTCACAAACCTATACATATGCACCATTGAGAGCAATCTGTTGGACTGTATCACTGCCTGGCACAGCAACTGCACCGCCCGCAACTGCAGGGCTCTCCAGAGAGTGGTGGGGTCAGCCTAACGCATCATTGGGTGCACACTACCTTCCCTTCAGGACATTTACAGCACCCGCTGTCACAGGAAGGCCAAGAAGATCATCAAGTACATCCGTCACCCGAGCCACGTCCTGTTCACCCCGCTACCTGGGAGCGAGAGAAAGATAAACGGCTTCTATCTCCAGGCCATCAGACGTTTCATCTGTCATCACTGGCCTGCCTCCGCCCAGTATCCTGCCTTGATGAACCTTCGACACTGTCACTAGCTGGCTACCACCCAGTACTCTACCCTGCACCTTAAAGACTGCTGTTATATGTACATAGGCTTACAGGTATGACATACAGATGCACCCTTGAGAGCATCCAGTTGGGCTGTATCACCGCCTGGTACGGCATTTGCACCTTCCCGAAACGCAGGACTCCCCAGAGGGTGATGTAGTCAGCCAAGTGCATCTTCGGGGGTGCACTGCCTGCCCTCCAGGACATCTTCAGCCCCTGGTGTCACAGGAAGGCCAAGAAGATAATCAAGGACTCTATCCACCCGAGCCACGGCCTGTTCACCCTGCTACTATCTAAAAGACGGAGACAGTACAGGCGCATCCGACTGCTGTTTATCTCCAGGCCATCAGACTGCTGCCCTATGTACATAGAGTCATTGAACACTGGTCACTTTAATAATGTTTGCATACTGTTTTACACACTTTATATACTGTATTCTAGTCATGGCTGATCCTATATAACTACTAATATGCACTTTTTCTATGCATATACTGTCCATGCTGTCTATACACACCATTCACATAAATACAGTGGGGCAAAAAAGTATTTAGTCAGCCACCAATTGTGCAAGTTCTCCCACTTACAAAGATGAGAGAGGCCTGTAATTTTCATCATAGGTACACTTCAACTATGACAGACAAAATGAGAAAAAAAATCCAGAAAATCACATTGTAGGATTTTTAATGAATTTATTTGCAAATTATGGTGGCCGTTCTTAGACAATCCCGCAGATGAAGAAGCCGGATATGGAGGTCCTGTGCTGGCGTAGTTACACATGGTCCGCGGTTGTGAGGCCTGTTGGACGTACTGCCAATTACTCTAAAACGGCGTTGGAGGCGTATTATGGTGGATAAATTAACATTCATGCAGTCAGCATGCCAATTGCTTGCTCCCTCAACTTGAGATATCTGTGGCATTGTGTTTTGTGACAAAACTGCACGTTTTAGTGACTTTTTATTGTCCCCACCACAAGGTGCACTTGTGCAATGGTTATGCTGTTTAATCAGCGTCTTGATATGCCACAGCTGTGAGGTGGATGGACTATCTTGTAAAAGGATTAATGCTCACTAACAGGGATGTAAACACATTTGTGCACACAATGAGAGAAATACGCTTTTTTGCGCGTATTGAAAGTTTCTGGGATTTCAGGATCTTCTATTTTACCTCACATGGGACTAACACTTTACATGTTGCGTTCATATTTTTGTTCAGTATATGTTTGAAATTCACTGCTCGAATGACAATTTATCTGTAAGATCCCTATGTGTGGGGTACAGAGATGAGGTAGTCTTTAATGTTGAACACTATTATTGCACACAAAGCGAGTCGACGCAATGTTACATTTTTACTCCTGCATTTATTTAGGCTCGCCATATCAACTGGGTTGAATACTTATTGACTCAAGACATTTCAGCTTTTACATTTATTTTATTTTTATTCAAAAAACATAATTCCACTTTGGCATTTTAGGTATTATGTGTAGGCCAGTGACGCCAAATGTTAATGATACGTTTTAAATTCTGGCTGTAACACAACAAAATGTGGAAAAGGTGAAGGAGTGTGACTACTTTCTGAAGATTCTGTAATACAGCTTTTCTTAGATCATTAACATTGGCATAATAATAGCCTTTATTTACTTTATCAAAGAAGTGGTTTGTAGACGTGCGTATTCTGTGTGTCATCAATGGTTGTCTGCGTATGAGCATACATAGGGGTGTGTGTCATTGGAAAAAAATAACCTTGTACGTTTGTGGTTTCGTCTTTCCTCTGGAAAATCAGCTTGATGAAAACAAAATGTATTTATCACAGTGATTATGTAATAGATTCATTTACATGATGTATTGCAATCGATTTCAATTGATACATTAAACCGGTCCAGGGGTGTAATCATTACAATAACGTTTCTATGAACCGGACATTCCAAAGTGACTATACTGATTCTTCCACAGCAGCATATCAGGAACTGGCAGCAAATGTTACCACAGAGGTAATTAGCTCATCTTTGAACAACATTGTGTCACTAACATTGTGTCACTGCTGAAATGATAGATTTAAATGATTGATACTCTTTTTTTTTCACAGGTGAATCATGGTTACAAAATAATTTACCCTTTAACGTAGGATTACGTTTTGACATCAAAGCCTGGATTGTTTGCCGTACATACAAAAGAAACAAATGATTGGACCTCAAAATAGATCCTTTAGATAATTCAGAATAATTTATTTAGCAATGTTATCGTTTTTCCCGCACAATCAATCATGTAATCGGTCAAATTTGCGTGTACATGAATCCATTGAATGTGATTCCTTTAAATAGCAAGTAACATGATTTCCTTACCGGTATCCTGTGGGCGAGGGGAGACTACTTTCAGGAAAAGGAGCCTCCTGATTAAAATGAAATATCCCTAACTAATAATTAAATGCCCTTAGCTGTATGTCAATCAATGACATTTATTTATGAAGCCCTTTTTAAATCAGCAGATGTTTCAAAGTGCTTATCCAGAAACCCAGACTAAAACTACGAACGGCAAGCAATGCAGATGTAGAAGCACGGTGGCTAGAAAAAAAACTCCCTGGAAAGGTTGGAATCTAGGAAGAAACCTAGAGAGGAACCAGGCTCTGAGGTGTGGCCAGTCCTCTTCTGGCTGTGCCGGGAGAAGATTGCTGTAATATATTTCGCAGTACTATTTTCCTGACTGTAAAAACATATTACAGCATCCCTGCTGTAAATGTACAGGGATGCTGTAAAGTTTTAAAGTAAGAAAATAGTACTGTGAAATATATTACACCATCTCTGCTGTAAAGAAGAAAAAAAAATTACAGTACAAAGCTGGCAAATATGGTGCCGGGATAAATGCTGTACATTTACAGTGAAATTCTCCCTGAAATCTAAAGAAAGAAAAACAATCGATTTGTACATCAAAATTCAAAAGGCACTCGCACATCTGAGCCATCTTTTTTGCAGGTGCCTGGCAACAGTTGAATAATATGAAAGACAAGAAGGAACCCGCACACTGCTCTTGATAGTATCACTGCTCTTTAATAATAAGCTATACGTATCGGCCTCACGGCCTTCGCCAAAGCTTTGACAGTGATACTATCAAGAGCAGTGTGCAGGGTTCTTCCTTTTTCTCAATACATTTGTACATAAAATACCTTTATTAAAATTGATAACAACATTAACAACAAATTAACAACAGAATTGACAATAGAAGCAACAGTAGTTAGCACAAGTGTAACCAAATGAGAGCATCATTTACAACACTAATCTAAAAACTATATCGTGTGCCTCTGTGTGGGGGAGAAAGGACAAAGAAGGAGCTTGAAGTTAAAATTGATCTATGATCAGGGGCAACTATTCGGAGTAAGGGGGTACAGAGGCGGTGAAACACACAACGAGACAGTTTGGACAGGAACGTCAGCGCAGCATCAGATGTTCCTCTGTAATAATCTTCCTCGGTTGTGATTTGCTAGCTCTTCTCACCCTTAATTAAGACAAGCATAGAAAATGAAAGAATGGAATGAGAGACAGACTGGGCTGTTACTCTGTGGGTAAAAACGACAGGTGACAAGGGAGATGTCAAGCTGGTGTCGTGTGTGTGTGTGTGTGTACTTAACTCACTAGAAGTCTTCATTCAAACTCTGTGAGCTCTTGGAAGAATGGGGCAATGGAGAGGTTGAGAAAAGCTGGCTTCCTTTGGGCCACTTTGTTCCATCTTCAGGGTTCATCATCTTGGGTCGATTCCAACCTACAGCATATATCCAATATAGTTTGTGAAATCAATTGAGGCATTGAACAAATACAAATAAGACAGCTAGATACACCTACTTCGAACCACTTGCTAACTAACAAAACATTGCTACACAACCGCAGATTATTTGACCAGACTCACAAATTGTCTATTTTCTTTCCCGTGCCACCGAATGTTTGCATACTACTGGTAAAGTGAACAGGTTTACTAATGCTGTTACCTTATATGGAACAATGTTGTTTAAATTAAACACATGGCAAGCGGGGAGAGGGTATACGGACACTCCTGGCCTGCAAAACCGATGACATATGTCGCTCAGCTGAGAGCCACGTGAACTAATCACACAGGGTTGAGGACACCGTGTCCCGGTGTTGCTGCTGTTCATGCTCTCCCCATTAAATAGTAGACTATATCACGGTGACATCTTAATGGCTACCAATATTACTTATTTATTGTGTAGGCTGCCATCTTACTTGAAATATGATCATGGGAGAGAAAAAAAAAATTGGCCACGTTCCTAGCTACCGCCGGCGACACTGTGATAGGCTACAGCTGCCAACTGAACAACAGGTCAGCAGGCAGCTCAATACAACACTGGTACACTGGTCATTCGCGCGTGGTTTACTGGTATGTGTAAAATGCTGCCTGTCAACCTGGGGGAAAAAAACGTTGCGCCGGTAATTTACAGTGAGCTCCAAAATTATTGGGACAGTGACACATTTGTTGTTTTGGCTCTGTACTCCAGCACATTGGAATTTAAATGATACAATGACTATGAGGTTAAAGTGCAGACTGTCAGCTTAATTTGAGGGAATGTTCCATATCGGGTGAACCGTTTAGAAATTACAATACTTTCTTTACATACAGTAGTACCCTCATTTTAGGGGACCAAAAGTATTTGGAAAAATTCACTTATATGTCCATTAATGTAGTCAAAACTTTAGTGTTTGGTCCCATATTCATGGCACACAATTATTACATCAAGCTTGTGACTCTACAAACTTGTTGGATGCATTTGCTGTTTGTTTTGGTTGTGTTTCAGATTATGTTGTGCCCAATTGAAATGAATGTTAAATCATGTACTGTGACATTTTGGAGTCCCTTTTTATTGTAAATAAGAATATAATATGTTTCTAAACACTACATTAATTTGGATGCTACCATGATTATGGATAGTCCTGAATGAATTGTGAATAATGATGAGTGAGAACGTTTCAGACGCACAAATCTCATACACCCTCAGAAATGCTAACCTCCCCTGTTATTGCATGGTGAGAGGTTAGCATGTCTTGGGGTTATGATATGAAATTCTGGACTCACTCATCTGGTTAAGAAAAGTGTGAATTGTCCATCTGTGGATGTTAGACGGATGCTCATACTGTTGATAAACTGCATGCTAAGATTACGGTTAGGGTTAGGTTTAGAATAAGGGTTATGGTAAGGGTTATGGTTAGGGCAAGGGCTAAGATTAGGGTTAGGGTTAGGGTAAAGGTTATGGTTAGGGCTAGTTGAAATGCTAATGAGTCTGTATAGCACCTACAGATGGACTATCCAAATGAAGTGTTACCCAGTACGGTCAGAGACATCTACACATCCAGAGCTTTCAGATCATATCAGTAGCAAAAAAGGCTTTGAGAAGAAGTCAAACGTCAAAGAATCACAAGTACTGCAATTCACACACCACATACCAAACCCTTACTTCTCCTGAGTCAGTTGTGAAAACAGCCCATGATGGTGTCACCAGTCTTTTCTTAGGATATGGACGTCAGGTAGTAGGCCTAACCAAATGTTATTTTATCCAGACCTGGGACTATACTGGTTTGTGTTGTGTTTTCTGATGTCTTGACAATGGGGAAGCAAACGGGGAAAAAAAGTGTAATAACAGAATTGATAAATGAATGAGCATATGAATGAATGACTGAATGAAATGTTGAGGTTTTTTTTGTTTGTTGCCAATATCAAGATAACTTGTTGATTGTTCTAGATCTGACTGAGGGTATATTTACACGTACTCAAACCTTTCGGTTACTCTGGGTTGTGAGGCTGTAACACAACAGATTAAAGCCTGTAATTTCAAAGTGTTAGTTAAATCGAAATGAAGGCCTAGCTGCATTCAAAACTGACCAATAGACCCTACTCCTGGATTTGAAAGGGTCAATTAGGAATGGAATGGAATGAAATGAAAACGTCTGACAAACTTCAGTTTCAGAGTATTTATCATCCCATTGACTGCTAGATTAATTCAACAAACGATTTACTGTCCTATTATTCCTATGTTGAACTAAGATTAAATTATTCAAACCCTCCTTGTTCAGGTTACTCATCTTCGTATTTGGGTTTGTTAACTGTTGCTAAATAAATAGAAGGAACTGCATGATTACATCTGCATGCTCCCTTGAGTTTCTGGCTACGCCAAATTTCAGCAATACTCACATCGGATGAATAAACATTACTCAAAGTCATCCTGGCGTGTAAGACTCAAGAGGGCTTGTCAAAAATCCCTGCACATAATGAAATGGAGGGTGACAGTATGGTAACAATTAGAGAGGTGTTTACAATCACATTCTTGAACGAGATATCATCTACGACAGTGGGGAAACACTGAAGACAACGTTAACCGTTTTATTTAACCAGGCAAGTCAGTTAAGAACACATTCTGATTTACAATGACGGCCTACCCCTGCACTGGGCCAATTGTGCTCCACCCTATGGGACTCCGAATCATGGCAGGTTGTGATACAGCCAATAAATGACAAGGTCAATATGAATCAAAACGTGAAGTCAATGAACCTTTATTTAACTAGGCAAGTCAGCTAAGAACAAATTCTTATTTTCAATGACAGCCTAGGAACAGTGGGATAACTGCCTTGTTCAGGGGCAGGACAGATGTTACCTTGTCAACTCAGGGATTTGATCTTGCAACCTTTCGGTTACTAATCCGATACGCTAACCACTCGGCTACCCTGCCACCCCAAAAAGTGAATGTACAATGTTTGCTCTTTTCCACCAGGCTTGCTGATGTTGCAGGGAAGCCCCTTCTACATCTCCCTCCATTCCACATGCACATGGCCTGCTTATCTTCCCACATCCACCCTGACCCAGCTTCAAACTGGACTCTAACCCGACCACAACAAACTTATTTTTTTTTCACAAGAAATCTAAAGAATAGATCCGTGTAATATAGCAGAAACTCCATCTACTGCAATGGTTAATATATTCAGTTGTCTGATGTTAAGGGGTTGGTTTGAAGCTGAGCCCCTATACTTTTGTTCCATTCATGTTTGGGCGGCAAGCACGGTGCTGCAGGTGTGGAAATCCAGTCTCCATGTGTGGGGACAACCCATATCAGGGAAACGCATGACGTGATGTAAAGGTGGCTCTCCCCAGATCCACACCTGTCTCTCTGAATCAAAGAGATACCTGTCATGCCTCGCTGTGATGAGTGGGAGGGCGACGTTCCAAAAATAACAAGGACAAACAAGGATGCTGTGTTTCCTACAATAATAATAATAACAACAAAACACTATATATTTATGAGCACCTTTCGCATTCCCAAGTGCAAGGATGCTGTACATTTTAAAGCTATAGATTTAAAGTCTGCATTTGGGAAACAAAAACTGTCACCCTGCCACTCAAATTGATAGACAAAGATCCATAAGATCAAATTGATACTTTTAAAGGGCAACTCCACCACTTTTAACATTTGGGTTGGTATTCTAAAGCATTTAGTGCGGTCCTATACAGTTTCAGTGTAACTTTATGATTTCATATCTATTGACTGTTTAGTGATGAGCAAAACCGGAAATTGCTTGTCTGTGACGTTTTCAAGTAGGATCCCTAAGATGACTAATAAAATAAATGATGGACAATCATTTTTTTGTGATCATATTGAAACCCCCCTGCTTCACGTTGCTCAGATTGTCTTTGACTAATAACAAATACATTTTTTAAATAGACACTCAAAAACCTATAGAATTACCCCCTCTTCGAAGGGTGTGACACTAGACCCAAACTGCTATAGACCGTTATCCATCCTGCCCTGCCTTTCTAAAGTCTCCGAAAGCCAAGTTAATAAACGGATCACTGACCATTTCGAATCCCACCGTACCTTCTCCGCTGTGCAATCTGGTTTCCGAGCTGGTCACGGGTGCACCTCAGCCACACTCAAGGTACTGAACGACATCATAACCGCCATCGATAAAATATTGTACTGTGCAGCCGTCTTCATCGACCTGGCCAATACTTTTGACCATATTCTTATCAGCAGACTCAATAGCCTTGGTTTCTCAAATGACTGCCTCGACTGGTTCACCAACTACTTCTCTGATAGAGTTCAGTGTGTCAAATCGGAGGGCCTGTTGTCCGGACCTCTGGCAGTCTCTATGGGGGTACCACAGGGTTAAATTCTCGGGCAGACTCTTTTCTCTGTCAACGATGTCGCTCTTGCTGCGCCTCTACGCAGACGACACCATTCTGTATACATCTGGCCCTTGTTTGCAGGTTTGTTAACACAGTGACCAATGAAGCTTCAATGCCATACAACACTCCTTCCGTGGCCTCCAACTGCTCTTAAACGCTAGTAAAACTAAATGCATGCTCTTCAACCGTTCGCTGTCCACACCCCCCCCCCCCCCCCGCCCGATTAGCATCACTACTCTGGACGGTTCTGGCGTAGAATATGTGGACAACTACAAATACCTAGGTGTCTGGTTAGACTGTAAACTCTCCTTCCAGACTCACATCAAACATCTCCAATCCAAAGTTAAATCTAGAATTGGCTTCCTATTTCGCAACAAAGCCTCCTTCACGCAGCCAAACACACCCTAGTAAAACTGACCATCCTACCGATCCTCGATTTCGGCAATGTCATTTACAAAATAGCCTCCAACACTCTACTCAGCAAACTGGATGCAGTCTATCACAGTGCCAGTTTTGTCACCAAAGCCCCATATACCACCCACCACTGCGACCTGTTTGCTCTCGTCGGCTAGGGCCTACTAAATATTATTCTTCAACTAATTCCAATATTTTGATATTATTTAAGGCTAAAACTACCATGATTCCATTTGGCAAAACCACTCCTACCATCATCGTTGAAGTTGCAGTTCCGCCAGCAATTGCGCCCTTTCCAAATAGAGTATATTTTCGTAGTGAATTACTTGTAAAATTCCTACTTTTGATTAGTTCCAATAGGCCTACAGTGTTGTTGGACGGTTGCTTGGGCAGTTGCTAAGGTGAATCGCGTTCAGCCAATATGACAAGGGTGAAAAAGCGTACTGAGGCAATACCCAGGGCTAGCATCAAGACAAGTTGCAAAGCCATTTCGCCATTATATTGAGTTATGGAGGAAATTGAGCCTTTTCAGACTGAATGGAGAATGTTGTCGTACAAACCGATTCACGGGGGATACAAGTGTATAGCCGGCTGCATACATTCCCTTTGCATGGTAAGAGGACACGACTCAATATCGCCATCTTTCGGCCTTGGGCTAATATAGATGTATACCTCCAAGAAGTGTAGCCGGAGTGATTAAGAGATCTTATTATTTGAGGATTTTATCTGATAAAAACTAACAAGAAATTGGCTACCTGATGTCTCAAATTATTGCCCATCACACTTCTGTCGTGGTGGAAAGAGCAATGGCCAGATCAACAAAACAATCAATACAATTTTAATCAAATGTATTTATAAAGCCCTTCTTACATCAGCTAATGTCACAAAGTGTTGTACAGAAACCCAGCCTAAAATCCATAACAGCAAGCAATGCAGGTGTAGAAGCACAACAAACATTGAAACATTGAGATGACAGCAGAAACATGATGGAATGATTTATGCTCAGGGGGTGACACCTTCAGGAAAATTGCAGTAAGCCTACAGAAGCCTTTTGGACAAGGCAAAAACTTGCTTACCAGTGCAGTAGTGTTGCATCATTCATTTCCTTGAAACAAAAAACAATAACATTCTGAAATGCAAATGACCTGGAAGTCCATACATTTTCCGTCTTCTCTGATTGATGGGATTTTCTGGTTATATTTTCTCTGTTGATTATGTTAACTGAAATAGGCTACATTTAAAGACATACATATCTCTAAAGGTAAACTTGTAAACTAGTAGCCTAAGACTTGGCAAACTTTATGTAGGCTTCCACATGTGAAATTGGGTCATCACTAGTTACCATAGCCACAAAGTCCAAACTGGCAATATCATAAAAATGTGTATAAACAAGCACTTGTTTTTTATCTTCATTTAAGGTTAGGGTTAGGCATGAAGTAAGCAGTGTGGTTAAGGTCAGGGTTAAGGTTAGGTTTAAAATCAAACGTTGTGGCTGTGGTAACTAGTGACAACCCTTTAATTAGTGCACTTACGCGACGGTCTGTTATAGCCCAGAGCCACATTCAGCAGGACTGTACGGTGTGCAAGGTGTGCAATGTTAATTCAGCATAAACGGTGCTGTTCTGAATGACTGGTTGGAGAATGTTATGTGATTATGGTGTTGTGGTAGTGTGTGTTAATATTTATTCTCATAGCATATTAATCAATAGCAACCACGACAGTTTCAAAATCTATGAAAGGCATTGCAGAAATAGGCTTCTCCTGTGCTGCACGGAGCCAAACTGCAGACAATATCATCTCAAATGTTAAACCCCAGCACCTTTAACTTTGGCCATTGGAGTACATTTGTCATTATTTCTGGAGGAGTCCTTATCGGAAAACTAGGGGAACTACTTGTAATCTACAGAGGGAAATCTAAGCCAAAGGGAATCCCCTACATGTCCATTTAAGGAACACCACACTTTCTTTCAGTACTTTTTGCCAAACCATTTCCTGGAGTATAGCCAGCCTTCTTTGTCATGTGATTTCCAGGAAGACTGTCCTTCTACTGCTACTATAACAGGTGACAACCATACGAGTGAGCATCAACAGGTCGTTGTGGCAGGTCGATGTGGCAGCAAGTGTGGTTCATTTATTTTGTAAACCAGTTATTAGCTAATGTTTTCTCGTGAAAATGTCACCAAGCACAGATGGCATACATTTGAAATATATAAGTGTTTATTTAAGAGTGAATGTCCATATATTCAAATAAAATAACAAATATATGTTGAAACATAATTTATTATGTTTATCATCCTCCTGATTGGCTAGCCCTATTGGTTGTCATTGAAAACATAATTCTATTGCACAAATATATATATATATATTTTGGACAATAAAGTAAGAAATCAGTACTAAGCTATTTCAGATAAAGTAGTAGCCCACTCTTAAACGACCATGGTATATCAAAATTAACCATAAAACCTCACAAATGGTACATTTAACGTGGTGAACTAATTGACATTGACTGATGTTAGCTGGTACCAGGCAAGAGCAAAACAAGACAGTTAAATCAGTCAATCAATCAAATGTACTTAGAAAGCCCTTTTACCATCTTCAGTTGAAACAAAGTTTGAGGAAGGCTCCACCGGAGCGAGTCTGACCACAAGTCAGAGACCAATATGATGACACACCAAATGTGTTTGATGGATCGCGGGAAAAGAGCAGGAATAGGCTTTTGTAGGCTACAATCCAATATATGTCATCCAATGATTATCCAACTTGAATAAACGCTTGGAGGTAAGGACATTGTCTACGGCAATACGGATATCAGTTATTATTGATATCTACATAGCGCATTGATGTGAATCACACCGCTGCTCTCTCATTTAGCTATTTGCTAAATATGGTTGTTGTGGATGGCTGTTCACAAATCTAAATGTGTATTTGAACCCAATAATGGTTGAATTCAAGACGTTTAAGCTGCATATCAATCCTTGCTTTTGAAACCAGTGGACAGACAGTGAAACAGCCAGTGAATCTGCATCGTGCAGATTCCAGCCTATGGAGTAGAAGTTGGGCTTTTATTGCTCAATCAGCTGATAAAAAAAATACATCCATAGGCCTAATGGACACATGTTCAAAGTCACACACTTTTGATAGACTTAAAGGGGCAATCTGTAGTTGCTACATCAATTTTTGGAGTTATAAATTATATATATTAATGCAAAGATATAATTTAATCGTATTAATATATGTAGCAGAAAGCAATGAGTTAGAAGAAGCCTACATAACCAACCCATAAAGTCAAATGTAACATCAATATATGGCCAGTTATGTAATCTTTAAAATGTATTTATCCTGCAATTGGTAAAATACATTTTTGTCTTATTCTTATGCCCGTTAAGGGGAAAGTAATCTAAAAGTAACTGAATGTAATCACATTACGTTACTGAGTTTGGGTAATCCAAAAATTACGTTACTGATTACAATTTTGGACAGATTACATTTAGAAAGGAATCTACCCAACCCTGGTGGCTGACTTACCATTAGGCAGAAGAGGCAATTATCTTTTTTATATAATTCCTCCACTTGAGCCCCACCCATGCTGATATTCAATCTACACCTCCAAAACAATGCAGAATTGTTGAGAAGGATTATTGGGAGTGATATGCAACAGTTGAATGCATCAGCATGATAATGTGGCACAAATACGTGCAGAGACCTTGACCTGTGTGTGTGTACAGTACGTGTGTGTCTGCCTGAGAGAGAAAGTGAAAGAGATGAAGAGGTCATATGACTGTTAGTAACAATAGCTAATAAAACATCAGTGCAACCCACCACATTTCCAACCATAATTTCTTTGAAAACTCAAGTTTAGTTTGAACTGTGTTTATACATTACTGTTTTAAAAGTCATTCAAATGATTGGTAACAATAATGTAAATGGTAAGCCTATTTCCTATTCGATCAAAACTGTTATCGACAAGTGTCTGGGGTAACACGAGTTAGGCATAAGGTTAGCAGTGCGGTTAAGTCAGGGTTAAGGTTAGGTTTAAAATCACATTTTAAGAGACATTTTTTAAATGGGTGGGGTTTATGATTTTGTGATTGTAATTAGTGCACTTGTGCGACGGTCGGTTTGGCCAGAGCCCCATTCAGCAGGACTCGACAGTGTAAAACATTCATTCAACGGAAACGGTGCTGTTCTGAACGACCAGTTCAAGAATGTTATGTGATTATGGTGTTGTGGCAGTATGTATGTTTAATATTTCCTCTAAGAGCATACTAATCAATAGTAACCACTTTAGATTCAAAATCTATAATGGGCATTGTAGAAGCAGTCTCCTTCTATACTTCTTGGAGCAAACTGCAGACATTATCACCTCAAATATCAAACCCCAGCACCTTTACCTTTGGACATTGGAGTGCTTTTGCCATTGTTGCTGGTGGAGTCAGTATGTGAAATCTACTCTTCTCAACCATATAGTTTCTCTTTCTGTTCCTTTGAATGGAAACACCCTTTTCTACCTTTAATCTGCATAGGAAAATCCACGCCATTTTAACGGCCGTTGTTGGTGGAAGAAGGTGAGGACCAAGGTGCAGCATGGCATGTGTCCATATTTATTAAATGAACACGGAAATAACAACACTAACAAAGAGAAACAACCGAAAACAGTTCTGGCTGGTGCAGACACACAACAGAAAACAGAAAATAATCACCCACGAAACACAATAGAAAACAGGTTCCCTAAATATGGTTCTCAATCAGGGACAACGATTGACAGCTGCCTCTGATTGAGAACCATACCATGCCAAACACAGAAATAGCAAATCATAGAAAAAATAACATAGACAACCCACCCAACTCACGCCCTGACCATACTAAAACAAAGACATAACAAAAGAACTAAGGTCAGAACGTGACGGCCATGTCCTTTATGGAACACCACACTTTCGTTTTTGTACTTTTGGCCAAACCATTTCCCGGAGTAGCACCATTCTCTTTGTCATGTGATTTCCAGGAAGACTGTCCTTCTACTGCTGCTAGAACAACAGGTGACAACCAAACTTGTGAATATCACTTAGATTCTGCTACGACCTAAAGTTACTTTTTCATAGCCGTTTAGGAGAACTTAAGCAGTAGGTTAGGATAATTAACATAGCAAGTTGGGATAATTAAGGTTAAGAAAGTGGTTAGGGTTAGGGTTAACGAAAATGCTCTCCTAACCTGCTACGAGAAGTCACTTCCGGAAGTAGCTATATCGAAGTGGCATGTTTTTGGCGTGTCTCCTAGCTCAGGTCAATGTGGCAATACGTGTGGTTAAGGTATTTTTAGAACTAGTTATTGTTTTGTCATTGAAATGTAACCAGACACAGATGGCATTTACTTGAGAAAATGTGATGTTTATTTAACACGCCAATAGGAACTCTCTAGCTTGTGCTTGGCTCTGCCCACCTCCTTGCTTGTTCTGCACACTATGCTTAATTTGCTTCTGTTTACATAGAGACAGTTAACTCAAAGTAAGAACAGAGAGGAATATGGAGGTGCATTGGCATTCTTCATTGTGAATCCTCCCTCCGTTGGCTACAGCATCACTTTCGTTGGTATTCTAATCAATAATGAATCTATTATGTTGTGCAAAAAGAACACCTGATATGGCTAGTGCAATTGTTCTTTGTAAATCACAAGTTCATTAATAAGAGACTAACCTGTAACCCCGCATATTGACTCTGTACAAGTACCCCCTGCATATCGCCTCGTTATTGTTATTTTATTGTTACTTTTTAAAACTTTTTTAATTTACTAAATATTTTCTTAACTCTTATTTTTCTTAACTACATTGTTAGTTAAAGGGCTTGTAAGTAAGCATTTCATGGTAAGGTCTACACCTGTTGTATTCGGCACGTGACAAATACAATTTGATTTGAGATATTGTTTGTATATTATTTTATACCAAGGGATAGATTAATGGAAACATCCCTCCTCCACATCTACTGCTCAATGTCTACTTCACGCAACCCTCCTTGACACCTCTGAAAGGTAATTAAGGTAGCCACATCCTTCAGAACCAAGTCTCCCACACTCTGGTCCCCCTGGACGGGCTTGCAGTTGTAGGTGAGATTCAGGTTTCCCGTCTGGTCAGGCCAAGAAACAGGCCAAGGAACCTGGTCAGGCCAAGGAACCTACCAGGTACAACCCTAAATCCATAAACATGAGCACACTGTTAGATATCATTTTGACGAACTTGCCCTCTAAATACACATCCACCTCTTCAACCAGGATCTCAGCGATCACTGCCTAATTGCCTGCGTCGGTAATGGGCCTGTGGTCAAATGACCACCCCTCATCACTGTCAAATGCTCCCTTAAACACTTTAGCTAGCAGGCCTTTCTAATCAACCTGGCCCGGGTATCCTGGAAGGATAATGACCTCATTTCGTCAGTAGAGGACACCTGGTTATTCTTTATTATTCTGGTTATTTTGCTACAACTTTGGAAGTATGCTTGTGGTCATTGTCCATTTGGAAGACCCATTTCCGACCAAGCTTTAACTTCCTGACGGATGTCCTCACTCATGATGCCATCTATTTTGTGAAGTGCACCAGTCCCTCCGGCAGCAAAGCAGCCCCACAATATGATGCTGCCACCTCTGTACTTCACGGTTGGGATGGTGTTCTTCGACTTGCAAGCCTCCCCCTTTTTCCTCCAAACATAACGATGGTCATTATGGCCAATCAGACAAGAGGACATTTCTCCAAAAAAGTATGATCTTTGTCCCCATGTGCAGTTGCAAACCCTAGTTTGTCTTTTTATGGCGGTTTTGGAGCAGTGGCTTCTTCCTTGCTGAGCGGACTTTCAGGTTATGTTGATATAGGACTCGTTTTACTATGGAAAAATATACTTTTGTACCTGTTTCCTCCAGCATCTTCACAAGGTCCTTTGCTGTTGTTCTGGGATTGATTAGCACTTTTCGCACCAAAGTATGTTCATCTCTAGGAGACAGAACGTGTCTCCTGCCTAAGCGGTATGACGGCTGCATGGTCCCATGGTGTTTATACTTAGGTACTATTGTTTGTACAGATGAATGTGGTACCTTCAGGTGTTTGGAAATTTCTTCCAAGGATGAACCAGACTTGTGGAGATCTCCACATTTTTTCTAAGGTCTTGGATGATTTCTTTTGATTGTCCCATGATGTCAAGCAAAGAGGCACTGAGTTTGAAGGTAGGCCTTGAAATTCATCCACAGGTACACCTCCAATTGACTCAAATTATGTAAATTAGCCTATCAGAAGCTTCTAAAGCCATGGCATTATTTTCTGGAATTTTCCAAGCTGTTTAAAGGCACAGTCAACTTAGTGTATGTAATCTTCTGACCCACTGGAATTGTGATACCGTGAATTATAAGTGTCATGCGCAAGGTAGATGTCCTGACCGACTTGCCAAAACTATAGTTTTTTTACAAGAAATTTGTGGAGTTGATGAAAAACGAGTTTTATTGACTCTAACCTAAGTGTATGTAAACTTCTGACTTCAACTGTATATCCTTCCTGCCCTGCCTTTCTAAAGTCTTCGAAAGCTAAGTTAACAAACAGATCACCGGCCATTTCGAATCCCACCGTAACTTCTCGCTTTGCAATCTGGTTTCCAAGCTTCTCATGAGGGCACCTCAGCCACGCTCAAGGTGTTACGGTGCGTGAATGAGGACCCAAAAGCGAATTAACGTAAACAGAGCTTCTTTAATAACAAAACAAACGTAGGCTCAGATGGACCGGCAGGTTCCGACAGGACAGGACAAGGTTGCAGCAAACATGACGATAGACTGGTTCAGGCATGAACAACACAAACAAGAATCCGACAAAGACAGGAGCAGGAACAGAGAGAGATAAAGAGGACTAATCAGAGGGAAAAAGGGAACAGGTGGGAAAAGGGGTGACGAGGTAGTTAGGAGGAGACAAGGAACAGCTGGGGGAAAGAGGGGGGAGAAAAGGTAACCTAATAACGACCAGCAGAGGGAGACAGGGTGAAGGGAAAGGACAGAAACAAGACACAACATGACAATACATGACAGTACCCCCCCACTCACCGAGCGCCTCCTGGCGCACTCGAGGAGGAAACCTGGCGGCAACGGAGGAAATCCTCGATCAGCGCACGGTCCAGCACGTCCCGAAAGGGAACCCAACTCCTCTCCTCAGGACCGTACCCCTCCCAATCTACTAGGTACTGATGACCACGGCCCCGAGGACGCATGTCCAAAATCCTACGGACCCTGTAGATGGGTGCGCCCTCGACAAGGATGGGGGGGGGGGGAAGACGAGCGGGGGCGCGAAGAACGGGCTTGATACAGGAGACATGGAAGACCGGGTGGACGCGACGAAGATATCGCGGAAGAAGAAGTCGAACTGCGACAGGATTAATGATCTGAGAAATACGGAACGGACCAATGAACCGCGGGGTCAACTTGCGAGAAGCGGTCTTAAGGGGAAGGTTCTGAGTGGAGAGCCAAACTCTCTGACCGCGACAATATCTAGGACTCTTAGTTCTACGCTTATTAGCAGCCCT